>NW_027469460.1:0-134625 GCF_051020765.1 Lasioglossum baleicum | reverse complement strand
AACACGTGCGAGAGGATGCATCCCGCAGGCTAGTCGAGTAAAAACACGTGCGAGAGGATGCGTCCCGCAGGCTAGTCGAGCAAAAACACGTGCGAGAGGATGCATCCCGCAGGCTAGTCGAGCAAAAACACGTGCGAGAGGATGCATCCCGCAGGCTAGTCGAGTAAAAACACGTGCGAGAGGATGCATCCCGCAGGCTAGTCGAGTAAAAACACGTGCGAGGTTTTGTGGGATGCGCATGCGCAGGTTTTGTGGGATGCGCATGAGCAGGTTTTGTGGGATGCGCATGCGCAGGTTTTGTGGGATGCGCATGCGCAGGTTTTTTGGGATGCGCATGGATAGTCGAGCAAAAACACGTGCGAGAGGATGCATCCCGCAGGGTAGTCGAGTAAAAACACGTGCGAGAGGATGCATCCCGCAGGCTAGTCGAGTAAAAACACGTGCGAGAGGATGCATCCCGCAGGCTAGTCGAGCAAAAACACGTGCGAAAGGATGCATCCCGCAGGCTAGTCGAGCAAAAACACGTGCGAGAGGATGCATCCCGCAGGCTAGTCGAGCAAAAACACGTGCGAGAGGATGCATCCCGCAGGCTAGTCGAGCAAAAACACGTGCGAGAGGATGCATCCTGCAGGCTAGTCGAGTAAAAACACGTGCGAGAGGATGCATCCCGCAGGCTAGTCGAGTAAAAACACGTGCAAGAGGATGCTTCCCGCAGGCTAGTCGAGTAAAAACACGTGCGAGAGGATGCATCCCGCAGGCTAGTCGAGTAAAAACACGTGCGAGAGGATGCATCCCGCAGGCTAGTCGAGTAAAAACACGTGCGAGAGGATGCATCCCGCAGGCTAGTCGAGTAAAAACACGTGCGAGAGGATGCGTCCCGCAGGCTAGTCGAGCAAAAACACGCGCGAGAGCATGCATCCCGCAGGCTAGTCGAGTAAAAACACGTGCGAGAGGATGCATCCCGCAGGCTAGTCGAGTAAAAACACGTGCGAGAGGATGCGTCCCGCAGGCTAGTCGAGCAAAAACACGTGCGAGAGGATGCATCCCGCAGGCTAGTCGAGTAAAAACACGTGCGAGGTTTTGTGGGATGCGCAGGTTTTGTGGGATGCGCATGCGCAGGTTTTTTGGGATGCGCATGGATAGTCGAGCAAAAACACGTGCGAGAGGATGCATCCCGCAGGGTAGTCGAGTAAAAACACGTGCGAGAGGATGCATCCCGCAGGCTAGTCGAGTAAAAACACGTGCGAGAGGATGCATCCCGCAGGCTAGTCGAGCAAAAACACGTGCGAGAGGATGCATCCCGCAGGCTAGTCGAGCAAAAACACGTGCGAGAGGATGCATCCTGCAGGCTAGTCGAGTAAAAACACGTGCGAGAGGATGCATCCCGCAGGCTAGTCGAGTAAAAACACGTGCAAGAGGATGCTTCCCGCAGGCTAGACGAGTAAAAACACGTGCGAGAGGATGCATCCCGCAGGCTAGTCGAGTAAAAACACGTGCGAGAGGATGCTTCCCGCAGGCTAGTCGAGTAAAAACACGTGCGAGAGGATGCATCCCGCATGCTAGTCGAGTAAAAACACGTGCAAGAGGATGCTTCCCGCAGGCTAGTCGAGTAAAAACACGTGCGAGAGGATGCATCCCGCAGGCTAGTCGAGTAAAAACACGTGCGAGAGGATGCATCCCGCAGGCTAGTCGAGTAAAAACACGTGCGAGAGGATGCTTCCCGCAGGCTAGTCGAGTAAAAACACGTGCGAGAGGATGCATCCCGCATGCTAGTCGAGTAAAAACACGTGCAAGAGGATGCTTCCCGCAGGGTAGTCGAGTAAAAACACGTGCAAGAGGATGCTTCCCGCAGGCTAGTCGAGTAAAAACACGTGCGAGAGGATGCATCCCGCAGGCTAGTCGAGTAAAAACACGTGCGAGAGGATGCGTCCGGCAGGCTAGTCGAGCAAAAACACGTGCGAGAGGATGCATCCCGCAGGCTAGTCGAGCAAAAACACGTGCGAGAGGATGCATCCCGCAGGCTAGTCGAGTAAAAACACGTGCGAGAGGATGCATCCCGCTGGCTAGTCGAGTAAAAACACGTGCGAGGTTTTGTGGGATGCGCATGCACAGGTTTTGTGGATGCGCATGCGCAGGTTTTGTGGGATGCGCATGCGCAGGTTTTTGTGGGATGCGCATGCGCAGGTTTTTTGGGATGCGCATGGATAGTCGAGCAAAAACACGTGCGAGAGGATGCATCCCGCAGGGTAGTCGAGTAAAAACACGTGCGAGAGGATGCATCCCTCAGGCTAGTCGAGTAAAAACACGTGCGAGAGGATGCATCCGCAGGCTAGTCGAGTAAAAACACGTGCGAGAGGATGCATCCCGCAGGCTAGTCGAGTAAAAACACGTGCGAGAGGATGCGTCCCGCAGGCTAGTCGAGCAAAAACACGCGCGAGAGCATGCATCCCACAGGCTAGTCGAGTAAAAACACGTGCGAGAGGATGCATCCCGCAGGCTAGTCGAGTAAAAACACGTGCGAGAGGATGCGTCCCGCAGGCTAGTCGAGCAAAAACACGTGCGAGAGGATGCATCCCGCAGGCTAGTCGAGTAAAAACACGTGCGAGGTTTTGTGGGATGCGCATGCGCAGGTTTTGTGGGATGCGCATGCGCAGGTTTTGTGGGATGCGCATGCGCAGGTTTTTTGGGATGCGCATGGATAGTCGAGCAAAAACACGTGCGAGAGGATGCATCCCGCAGGGTAGTCGAGTAAAAACACGTGCGAGAGGATGCATCCCGCAGGCTAGTCGAGTAAAAACACGTGCGAGAGGATGCATCCCGCAGGCTAGTCGAGCAAAAACACGTGCGAGAGGATGCATCCCGCAGGCTAGTCGAGCAAAAACACGTGCGAGAGGATGCATCCTGCAGGCTAGTCGAGTAAAAACACGTGCGAGAGGATGCATCCCGCAGGCTAGTCGAGTAAAAACACGTGCAAGAGGATGCTTCCCGCAGGCTAGTCGAGTAAAAACACGTGCGAGAGGATGCATCCCGCAGGCTAGTCGAGTAAAAACACGTGCGAGAGGATGCTTCCCGCAGGCTAGTCGAGTAAAAACACGTGCGAGAGGATGCATCCCGCAGGCTAGTCGAGTAAAAACACGTGCGAGAGGATGCGTCCCGCAGGCTAGTCGAGCAAAAACACGTGCGAGAGGATGCATCCCGCAGGCTAGTCGAGCAAAAACACGTGCGAGAGGATGCATCCCGCAGGCTAGTCGAGTAAAAACACGTGCGAGAGGATGCATCCCGCAGGCTAGTCGAGTAAAAACACGTGCGAGGTTTTGTGGGATGCGCATGCACAGGTTTTGTGGGATGCGCATGCGCAGGTTTTGTGGGATGCGCATGCGCAGGTTTTGTGGGATGCGCATGCGCAGGTTTTTTGGGATGCGCATGGATAGTCGAGCAAAAACACGTGCGAGAGGATGCATCCCGCAGGGTAGTCGAGCAAAAACACGTGCGAGAGGATGCATCCTGCAGGCTAGTCGAGTAAAAACACGTGCGAGAGGATGCATCCTGCAGGCTAGTCGAGTAAAAACACGTGCGAGAGGATGCATCCCGCAGGGTAGTCGAGTAAAAACACGTGCAAGAGCATGCATCCCGCAGGCTAGTCGAGTAAAAACACGTGCGAGAGGATGCATCCCGCAGGCTAGTCGAGTAAAAACACGTGCGAGAGGATGCGTCCCGCAGGCTAGTCGAGCAAAAACACGTGCGAGAGGATGCATCCCGCAGGCTAGTCGAGCAAAAACACGTGCGAGAGGATGCATCCCGCAGGCTAGTCGAGTAAAAACACGTGCGAGAGGATGCATCCCGCAGGCTAGTCGAGTAAAAACACGTGCGAGGTTTTGTGGGATGCGCATGCGCAGGTTTTGTGGGATGCGCATGCGCAGGTTTTTTGGGATGCGCATGGATAGTCGAGCAAAAACACGTGCGAGAGGATGCATCCCGCAGGGTAGTCGAGTAAAAACACGTGCGAGAGGATGCATCCCGCAGGCTAGTCGAGTAAAAACACGTGCGAGAGGATGCATCCCGCAGCTAGTCGAGCAAAAACACGTGCGAAAGGATGCATCCCGCAGGCTAGTCGAGCAAAAACACGTGCGAGAGGATGCATCCCGCAGGCTTGTCGAGCAAAAACACGTGCGAGAGGATGCATCCCGCAGGCTAGTCGAGTAAAAACACGTGCGAGAGGATGCATCCTGCAGGCTAGTCGAGTAAAAACACGTGCGAGAGGATGCATCCCGCAGGCTAGTCGAGTAAAAACACGTGCAAGAGGATGCTTCCCGCAGGCTAGTCGAGTAAAAACACGTGCGAGAGGATGCATCCCGCAGGCTAGTCGAGTAAAAACACGTGCGAGAGGATGCGTCCCGCAGGCTAGTCGAGCAAAAACACGTGCGAGAGGATGCATCCCGCAGGCTAGTCGACAAAAACACGTGCGAGAGGATGCATCCCGCAGGCTAGTCGAGTAAAAACACGTGCGAGAGGATGCATCCCGCAGGCTAGTCGAGTAAAAACACGTGCGAGAGGATGCATCCCGCAGGCTAGTCGAGTAAAAACACGTGCGAGAGGATGCGTCCGCAGGCTAGTCGAGCAAAAACACGTGCGAGAGGATGCATCCCGCAGGCTAGTCGAGCAAAAACACGTGCGAGAGGATGCATCCCGCAGGCTAGTCGAGTAAAAACACGTGCGAGAGGATGCATCCCGCAGGCTAGTCGAGTAAAAACACGTGCGAGAGGATGCGTCCCGCAGGCTAGTCGAGCAAAAACACGTGCGAGAGGATGCATCCCGCAGGCTAGTCGAGCAAAAACACGTGCGAGAGGATGCATCCCGCAGGCTAGTCGAGTAAAAACACGTGCGAGAGGATGCATCCCGCAGGCTAGTCGAGTAAAAACACGTGCGAGAGGATGCATCCCGCAGGCTAGTCGAGTAAAAACACGTGCGAGAGGATGCATCCCGCAGGCTAGTCGAGTAAAAACACGTGCGAGAGGATGCATCCCGCAGGCTAGTCGAGTAAAAACACGTGCGAGAGCATGCATCCCGCAGGCTAGTCGAGTAAAAACACGTGCAAGAGGATGCATCCCGCAGGCTAGTCGAGTAAAAACACGTGCGAGAGGATGCGTCCCGCAGGCTAGTCGAGCAAAAACACGTGCGAGAGGATGCATCCCGCAGGCTAGTCGAGTAAAAACACGTGCGAGAGGATGCATCCCGCAGGCTAGTCGAGTAAAAACACGTGCGAGAGGATGCATCCCGCAGGCTAGTCGAGTAAAAACACGTGCGAGGTTTTGTGGGATGCGCATGCGCAGGTTTTGTGGGATGCGCATGCGCAGGTTTTGTGGGATGCGCATGCGCAGTTTTGTGGGATGCGCATGCGCAGGTTTTGTGGATGCGCATGCGCAGGTTTTTTTGGGATGCGCATGGATAGTCGAGCAAAAACACGTGCGAGAGGATGCATCCCGCAGGGTAGTCGAGTAAAAACACGTGCGAGAGGATGCATCCCGCAGGCTAGTCGAGTAAAAACACGTGCGAGAGGATGCATCCCGCAGGCTAGTCGAGCAAAAACACGTGCGAGAGGATGCATCCCGCAGGCTAGTCGAGCAAAAACACGTGCGAGAGGATGCATCCCGCAGGCTAGTCGAGCAAAAACACGTGCGAGAGGATGCATCCCGCAGGCTAGTCGAGTAAAAACACGTGCGAGAGGATGCATCCTGCAGGCTAGTCGAGTAAAAACACGTGCGAGAGGATGCATCCCGCAGGCTAGTCGAGTAAAAACACGTGCGAGAGGATGCTTCCCGCAGGCTAGTCGAGTAAAAACACGTGCGAGAGGATGCATCCCGCAGGCTAGTCGAGTAAAAACACGTGCGAGAGGATGCATCCCGCAGGCTAGTCCGAGTAAAAACACGTGCAAGAGGATGCATCCCGCAGGCTAGTCGAGCAAAAACACGTGCGAGAGGATGCATCCTGCAGGCTAGTCGAGTAAAAACACGTGCGAGAGGATGCATCCCGCAGGCTAGTCGAGTAAAAACACGTGCAAGAGGATGCTTCCGCAGGCTAGTCGAGTAAAAACACGTGCGAGAGGATGCATCCCGCAGGCTAGTCGAGTAAAAACACGTGCGAGAGGATGCTTCCCGCAGGCTAGTCGAGTAAAAACACGTGCGAGAGGATGCATCCCGCATGCTAGTCGAGTAAAAACACGTGCAAGAGGATGCTTCCCGCAGGGTAGTCGAGTAAAAACACGTGCAAGAGGATGCTTCCCGCAGGCTAGTCGAGTAAAAACACGTGCGAGAGGATGCATCCCGCAGGCTAGTCGAGTAAAAACACGTGCGAGAGGATGCGTCCCGCAGGCTAGTCGAGCAAAAACACGTGCGAGAGGATGCATCCCGCAGGCTAGTCGAGCAAAAACACGTGCGAGAGGATGCATCCCGCAGGCTAGTCGAGTAAAAACACGTGCGAGAGGATGCATCCCGCAGGCTAGTCGAGTAAAAACACGTGCGAGGTTTTGTGGGATGCGCATGCACAGGTTTTGTGGGATGCGCATGCGCAGGTTTTGTGGGATGCGCATGCGCAGGTTTTGTGGGATGCGCATGCGCAGGTTTTTTGGGATGCGCATGGATAGTCGAGCAAAAACACGTGCGAGAGGATGCATCCCGCAGGGTAGTCGAGTAAAAACACGTGCGAGAGGATGCATCCCGCAGGCTAGTCGAGCAAAAACACGTGCGAGAGGATGCATCCCGCAGGCTAGTCGAGCAAAAACACGTGCGAGAGGATGCATCCCGCAGCTAGTCGAGTAAAAACACGTGCGAGAGGATGCATCCTGCAGGCTAGTCGAGTAAAAACACGTGCGAGAGGATGCATCCCGCAGGGTAGTCGAGTAAAAACACGTGCAAGAGGATGCTTCCCGCAGGCTAGTCGAGTAAAAACACGTGCGAGAGGATGCATCCCGCAGGCTAGTCGAGTAAAAACACGTGCGAGAGGATGCGTCCCGCAGGCTAGTCGAGCAAAAACACGTGCGAGAGGATGCATCCCGCAGGCTAGTCGAGCAAAAACACGTGCGAGAGGATGCATCCCGCAGGCTAGTCGAGTAAAAACACGTGCGAGAGGATGCATCCCGCAGGCTAGTCGAGTAAAAACACGTGCGAGGTTTTGTGGGATGCGCATGCGCAGGTTTTGTGGGATGCGCATGCGCAGGTTTTTTGGGATGCGCATGGATAGTCGAGCAAAAACACGTGCGAGAGGATGCATCCCGCAGGGTAGTCGAGTAAAAACACGTGCGAGAGGATGCATCCCGCAGGCTAGTCGAGTAAAAACACGTGCGAGAGGATGCATCCCGCAGGCTAGTCGAGCAAAAACACGTGCGAAAGGATGCATCCCGCAGGCTAGTCGAGCAAAAACACGTGCGAGAGGATGCGGATGCATCCCGCAGGCTTGTCGAGCAAAAACACGTGCGAGAGGATGCATCCCGCAGGCTAGTCGAGTAAAAACACGTGCGAGAGGATGCATCCTGCAGGCTAGTCGAGTAAAAACACGTGCGAGAGGATGCATCCCGCAGGCTAGTCGAGTAAAAACACGTGCAAGAGGATGCTTCCCGCAGGCTAGTCGAGTAAAAACACGTGCGAGAGGATGCATCCCGCAGGCTAGTCGAGTAAAAACACGTGCGAGAGGATGCGTCCCGCAGGCTAGTCGAGCAAAAACACGTGCGAGAGGATGCATCCCGCAGGCTAGTCGACCAAAAACACGTGCGAGAGGATGCATCCCGCAGGCTAGTCGAGTAAAAACACGTGCGAGAGGATGCATCCCGCAGGCTAGTCGAGTAAAAACACGTGCGAGAGGATGCATCCCGCAGGCTAGTCGAGTAAAAACACGTGCGAGAGGATGCGTCCCGCAGGCTAGTCGAGCAAAAACACGTGCGAGAGGATGCATCCCGCAGGCTAGTCGAGCAAAAACACGTGCGAGAGGATGCATCCCGCAGGTTAGTCGAGTAAAAACACGTGCGAGAGGATGCATCCCGCAGGCTAGTCGAGTAAAAACACGTGCGAGAGGATGCGTCCCGCAGGCTAGTCGAGCAAAAACACGTGCGAGAGGATGCATCCCGCAGGCTAGTCGAGCAAAAACACGTGCGAGAGGATGCATCCCGCAGGCTAGTCGAGTAAAAACACGTGCGAGAGGATGCATCCCGCAGGCTAGTCGAGTAAAAACACGTGCGAGAGGATGCATCCCGCAGGCTAGTCGAGTAAAAACACGTGCGAGAGGATGCATCCCGCAGGCTAGTCGAGTAAAAACACGTGCGAGAGGATGCATCCCGCAGGCTAGTCGAGTAAAAACACGTGCGAGAGCATGCATCCCGCAGGCTAGTCGAGTAAAAACACGTGCAAGAGGATGCATCCCGCAGGCTAGTCGAGTAAAAACACGTGCGAGAGGATGCGTCCCGCAGGCTAGTCGAGCAAAAACACGTGCGAGAGGATGCATCCCGCAGGCTAGTCGAGTAAAAACACGTGCGAGAGGATGCATCCCGCAGGCTAGTCGAGTAAAAACACGTGCGAGAGGATGCATCCCGCAGGCTAGTCGAGTAAAAACACGTGCGAGGTTTTGTGGGATGCGCATGCGCAGGTTTTGTGGGATGCGCATGCGCAGGTTTTGTGGGATGCGCATGCGCAGGTTTTGTGGGATGCGCATGCGCAGGTTTTTTGGGATGCGCATGGATAGTCGAGCAAAAACACGTGCGAGAGGATGCATCCCGCAGGGTAGTCGAGTAAAAACACGTGCGAGAGGATGCATCCCGCAGGCTAGTCGAGTAAAAACACGTGCGAGAGGATGCATCCCGCAGGCTAGTCGAGCAAAAACACGTGCGAAAGGATGCATCCCGCAGGCTAGTCGAGCAAAAACACGTGCGAGAGGATGCATCCCGCAGGCTAGTCGAGCAAAAACACGTGCGAGAGGATGCATCCCGCAGGCTAGTCGAGTAAAAACACGTGCGAGAGGATGCATCCTGCAGGCTAGTCGAGTAAAAACACGTGCGAGAGGATGCATCCCGCAGGCTAGTCGAGTAAAAACACGTGCAAGAGGATGCTTCCCGCAGGCTAGTCGAGTAAAAACACGTGCGAGAGGATGCATCCCGCAGGCTAGTCGAGTAAAAACACGTGCGAGAGGATGCATCCCGCAGGCTAGTCGAGTAAAAACACGTGCGAGAGGATGCATCCCGCAGGCTAGTCGAGTAAAAACACGTGCGAGAGGATGCGTCCCGCAGGTTAGTCGAGCAAAAACACGCGCGAGAGCATGCATCCCGCAGGCTAGTCGAGTAAAAACACGTGCGAGAGGATGCATCCCGCAGGCTAGTCGAGTAAAAACACGTGCGAGAGGATGCGTCCCGCAGGCTAGTCGAGCAAAAACACGTGCGAGAGGATGCATCCCGCAGGCTAGTCGAGTAAAAACACGTGCGAGGTTTTGTGGGATGCGCAGGTTTTGTGGGATGCGCATGCGCAGGTTTTGTGGGATGCGCATGCGCAGGTTTTTTGGGATGCGCATGGATAGTCGAGCAAAAACACGTGCGAGAGGATGCATCCCGCAGGGTAGTCGAGTAAAAACACGTGCGAGAGGATGCATCCCGCAGGCTAGTCGAGTAAAAACACGTGCGAGAGGATGCATCCCGCAGGCTAGTCGAGCAAAAACACGTGCGAGAGGATGCATCCCGCAGGCTAGTCGAGCAAAAACACGTGCGAGAGGATGCATCCTGCAGGCTAGTCGAGTAAAAACACGTGCGAGAGGATGCATCCCGCAGGCTAGTCGAGTAAAAACACGTGCAAGAGGATGCTTCCCGCAGGCTAGACGAGTAAAAACACGTGCGAGAGGATGCATCCCGCAGGCTAGTCGAGTAAAAACACGTGCGAGAGGATGCTTCCCGCAGGCTAGTCGAGTAAAAACACGTGCGAGAGGATGCATCCCGCATGCTAGTCGAGTAAAAACACGTGCAAGAGGATGCTTCCCGCAGGCTAGTCGAGTAAAAACACGTGCGAGAGGATGCATCCCGCAGGCTAGTCGAGTAAAAACACGTGCGAGAGGATGCATCCCGCAGGCTAGTCGAGTAAAAACACGTGCGAGAGGATGCTTCCCGCAGGCTAGTCGAGTAAAAACACGTGCGAGAGGATGCATCCCGCATGCTAGTCGAGTAAAAACACGTGCAAGAGGATGCTTCCCGCAGGGTAGTCGAGTAAAAACACGTGCAAGAGGATGCTTCCCGCAGGCTAGTCGAGTAAAAACACGTGCGAGAGGATGCATCCCGCAGGCTAGTCGAGTAAAAACACGTGCGAGAGGATGCGTCCGGCAGGCTAGTCGAGCAAAAACACGTGCGAGAGGATGCATCCCGCAGGCTAGTCGAGCAAAAACACGTGCGAGAGGATGCATCCCGCAGGCTAGTCGAGTAAAAACACGTGCGAGAGGATGCATCCCGCAGGCTAGTCGAGTAAAAACACGTGCGAGGTTTTGTGGGATGCGCATGCACAGGTTTTGTGGGATGCGCATGCGCAGGTTTTGTGGGATGCGCATGCGCAGGTTTTGTGGGATGCGCATGCGCAGGTTTTTTGGGATGCGCATGGATAGTCGAGCAAAAACACGTGCGAGAGGATGCATCCCGCAGGGTAGTCGAGTAAAAACACGTGCGAGAGGATGCATCCCTCAGGCTAGTCGAGTAAAAACACGTGCGAGAGGATGCATCCCGCAGGCTAGTCGAGTAAAAACACGTGCGAGAGGATGCATCCCGCAGGCTAGTCGAGTAAAAACACGTGCGAGAGGATGCGTCCCGCAGGCTAGTCGAGCAAAAACACGTGCGAGAGGATGCGTCCCGCAGGCTAGTCGAGCAAAAACACGCGCGAGAGCATGCATCCCACAGGCTAGTCGAGTAAAAACACGTGCGAGAGGATGCATCCCGCAGGCTAGTCGAGTAAAAACACGTGCGAGAGGATGCGTCCCGCAGGCTAGTCGAGCAAAAACACGTGCGAGAGGATGCATCCCGCAGGCTAGTCGAGTAAAAACACGTGCGAGGTTTTGTGGGATGCGCATGCGCAGGTTTTGTGGGATGCGCATGCGCAGGTTTTGTGGGATGCGCATGCGCAGGTTTTTTGGGATGCGCATGGATAGTCGAGCAAAAACACGTGCGAGAGGATGCATCCCGCAGGGTAGTCGAGTAAAAACACGTGCGAGAGGATGCATCCCGCAGGCTAGTCGAGTAAAAACACGTGCGAGAGGATGCATCCCGCAGGCTAGTCGAGCAAAAACACGTGCGAGAGGATGCATCCCGCAGGCTAGTCGAGCAAAAACACGTGCGAGAGGATGCATCCTGCAGGCTAGTCGAGTAAAAACACGTGCGAGAGGATGCATCCCGCAGGCTAGTCGAGTAAAAACACGTGCAAGAGGATGCTTCCCGCAGGCTAGTCGAGTAAAAACACGTGCGAGAGGATGCATCCCGCAGGCTAGTCGAGTAAAAACACGTGCGAGAGGATGCTTCCCGCAGGCTAGTCGAGTAAAAACACGTGCGAGAGGATGCATCCCGCATGCTAGTCGAGTAAAAACACGTGCAAGAGGATGCTTCCCGCAGGGTAGTCGAGTAAAAACACGTGCAAGAGGATGCTTCCCGCAGGCTAGTCGAGTAAAAACACGTGCGAGAGGATGCATCCCGCAGGCTAGTCGAGTAAAAACACGTGCGAGAGGATGCGTCCCGCAGGCTAGTCGAGCAAAAACACGTGCGAGAGGATGCATCCCGCAGGCTAGTCGAGCAAAAACACGTGCGAGAGGATGCATCCCGCAGGCTAGTCGAGTAAAAACACGTGCGAGAGGATGCATCCCGCAGGCTAGTCGAGTAAAAACACGTGCGAGGTTTTGTGGGATGCGCATGCACAGGTTTTGTGGGATGCGCATGCGCAGGTTTTGTGGGATGCGCATGCGCAGGTTTTGTGGGATGCGCATGCGCAGGTTTTTTGGGATGCGCATGGATAGTCGAGCAAAAACACGTGCGAGAGGATGCATCCCGCAGGGTAGTCGAGTAAAAACACGTGCGAGAGGATGCATCCCGCAGGCTAGTCGAGCAAAAACACGTGCGAGAGGATGCATCCCGCAGGCTAGTCGAGCAAAAACACGTGCGAGAGGATGCATCCCGCAGGCTAGTCGAGTAAAAACACGTGCGAGAGGATGCATCCTGCAGGCTAGTCGAGTAAAAACACGTGCGAGAGGATGCATCCCGCAGGGTAGTCGAGTAAAAACACGTGCAAGAGGATGCTTCCCGCAGGCTAGTCGAGTAAAAACACGTGCGAGAGGATGCATCCCGCAGGCTAGTCGAGTAAAAACACGTGCGAGAGGATGCGTCCCGCAGGCTAGTCGAGCAAAAACACGTGCGAGAGGATGCATCCCGCAGGCTAGTCGAGCAAAAACACGTGCGAGAGGATGCATCCCGCAGGCTAGTCGAGTAAAAACACGTGCGAGAGGATGCATCCCGCAGGCTAGTCGAGTAAAAACACGTGCGAGGTTTTGTGGGATGCGCATGCGCAGGTTTTGTGGGATGCGCATGCGCAGGTTTTTTGGGATGCGCATGGATAGTCGAGCAAAAACACGTGCGAGAGGATGCATCCCGCAGGGTAGTCGAGTAAAAACACGTGCGAGAGGATGCATCCCGCAGGCTAGTCGAGTAAAAACACGTGCGAGAGGATGCATCCCGCAGGCTAGTCGAGCAAAAACACGTGCGAAAGGATGCATCCCGCAGGCTAGTCGAGCAAAAACACGTGCGAGAGGATGCATCCCGCAGGCTTGTCGAGCAAAAACACGTGCGAGAGGATGCATCCCGCAGGCTAGTCGAGTAAAAACACGTGCGAGAGGATGCATCCTGCAGGCTAGTCGAGTAAAAACACGTGCGAGAGGATGCATCCCGCAGGCTAGTCGAGTAAAAACACGTGCAAGAGGATGCTTCCCGCAGGCTAGTCGAGTAAAAACACGTGCGAGAGGATGCATCCCGCAGGCTAGTCGAGTAAAAACACGTGCGAGAGGATGCGTCCCGCAGGCTAGTCGAGCAAAAACACGTGCGAGAGGATGCATCCCGCAGGCTAGTCGACCAAAAACACGTGCGAGAGGATGCATCCCGCAGGCTAGTCGAGTAAAAACACGTGCGAGAGGATGCATCCCGCAGGCTAGTCGAGTAAAAACACGTGCGAGAGGATGCATCCCGCAGGCTAGTCGAGTAAAAACACGTGCGAGAGGATGCGTCCCGCAGGCTAGTCGAGCAAAAACACGTGCGAGAGGATGCATCCCGCAGGCTAGTCGAGCAAAAACACGTGCGAGAGGATGCATCCCGCAGGCTAGTCGAGTAAAAACACGTGCGAGAGGATGCATCCCGCAGGCTAGTCGAGTAAAAACACGTGCGAGAGGATGCGTCCCGCAGGCTAGTCGAGCAAAAACACGTGCGAGAGGATGCATCCCGCAGGCTAGTCGAGCAAAAACACGTGCGAGAGGATGCATCCCGCAGGCTAGTCGAGTAAAAACACGTGCGAGAGGATGCATCCCGCAGGCTAGTCGAGTAAAAACACGTGCAAGAGGATGCATCCCGCAGGCTAGTCGAGTAAAAACACGTGCGAGAGGATGCGTCCCGCAGGCTAGTCGAGCAAAAACACGTGCGAGAGGATGCATCCCGCAGGCTAGTCGAGTAAAAACACGTGCGAGGTTTTGTGGGATGCGCATGCGCAGGTTTTGTGGGATGCGCATGCGCAGGTTTTGTGGGATGCGCATGCGCAGGTTTTTTGGGATGCGCATGGATAGTCGAGCAAAAACACGTGCGAGAGGATGCATCCCGCAGGGTAGTCGAGTAAAAACACGTGCGAGAGGATGCATCCCGCAGGCTAGTCGAGTAAAAACACGTGCGAGGTTTTGTGGGATGCGCATGCGCAGGTTTTGTGGGATGCGCATGCGCAGGTTTTTTGGGATGCGCATGGATAGTCGAGCAAAAACACGTGCGAGAGGATGCATCCCGCAGGGTAGTCGAGTAAAAACACGTGCGAGAGGATGCATCCCGCAGGCTAGTCGAGTAAAAACACGTGCGAGAGGATGCATCCCGCAGGCTAGTCGAGCAAAAACACGTGCGAAAGGATGCATCCCGCAGGCTAGTCGAGCAAAAACACGTGCGAGAGGATGCATCCCGCAGGCTTGTCGAGCAAAAACACGTGCGAGAGGATGCATCCCGCAGGCTAGTCGAGTAAAAACACGTGCGAGAGGATGCATCCCGCAGGCTAGTCGAGTAAAAACACGTGCGAGAGGATGCATCCCGCAGGCTAGTCGAGCAAAAACACGTGCGAGAGGATGCATCCCGCAGGCTAGTCGAGTAAAAACACGTGCGAGAGGATGCATCCTGCAGGCTAGTCGAGTAAAAACACGTGCGAGAGGATGCATCCCGCAGGGTAGTCGAGTAAAAACACGTGCAAGAGGATGCTTCCCGCAGGCTAGTCGAGTAAAAACACGTGCGAGAGGATGCATCCCGCAGGCTAGTCGAGTAAAAACACGTGCGAGAGGATGCGTCCCGCAGGCTAGTCGAGCAAAAACACGTGCGAGAGGATGCATCCCGCAGGCTAGTCGAGCAAAAACACGTGCGAGAGGATGCATCCCGCAGGCTAGTCGAGTAAAAACACGTGCGAGAGGATGCATCCCGCAGGCTAGTCGAGTAAAAACACGTGCGAGGTTTTGTGGGATGCGCATGCGCAGGTTTTGTGGGATGCGCATGCGCAGGTTTTGTGGGATGCGCATGCGCAGGTTTTGTGGGATGCGCATGCGCAGGTTTTTTGGGATGCGCATGGATAGTCGAGCAAAAACACGTGCGAGAGGATGCATCCCGCAGGGTAGTCGAGTAAAAACACGTGCGAGAGGATGCATCCCGCAGGCTAGTCGAGTAAAAACACGTGCGAGAGGATGCATCCCGTAGGCTAGTCGAGCAAAAACACGTGCGAAAGGATGCATCCCGCAGGCTAGTCGAGCAAAAACACGTGCGAGAGGATGCATCCCGCAGGCTAGTCGAGCAAAAACACGTGCGAGAGGATGCATCCCGCAGGCTAGTCGAGTAAAAACACGTGCGAGAGGATGCATCCTGCAGGCTAGTCGAGTAAAAACACGTGCGAGAGGATGCATCCCGCAGGCTAGTCGAGTAAAAACACGTGCAAGAGGATGCTTCCCGCAGGCTAGTCGAGTAAAAACACGTGCGAGAGGATGCATCCCGCAGGCTAGTCGAGTAAAAACACGTGCGAGAGGATGCGTCCCGCAGGCTAGTCGAGCAAAAACACGTGCGAGAGGATGCATCCCGCAGGCTAGTCGAGCAAAAACACGTGCGAGAGGATGCATCCCGCAGGCTAGTCGAGTAAAAACACGTGCGAGAGGATGCATCCTGCAGGCTAGTCGAGTAAAAACACGTGCGAGAGGATGCATCCCGCAGGGTAGTCGAGTAAAAACACGTGCAAGAGGATGCTTCCCGCAGGCTAGTCGAGTAAAAACACGTGCGAGAGGATGCATCCCGCAGGCTAGTCGAGTAAAAACACGTGCGAGAGGATGCATCCCGCAGGCTAGTCGAGCAAAAACACGGGCGAGAGGATGCATCCCGCAGGCTAGTCGAGCAAAAACACGTGCGAGAGGATGCATCCCGCAGGCTAGTCGAGTAAAAAACACGTGCGAGAGGATGCATCCCGCAGGCTAGTCGAGTAAAAACACGTGCGAGGTTTTGTGGGATGCGCATGCGCAGGTTTTGTGGGATGCGCATGCGCAGGTTTTTTTGGGATGCGCATGGATAGTCGAGCAAAAAACACGTGCGAGAGGATGCATCCCGCAGGGTAGTCGAGTAAAAACACTTGCGAGAGGATGCATCCCGCAGGCTAGTCGAGTAAAAACACGTGCGAGAGGATGCATCCCGCAGGCTAGTCGAGCAAAAACACGTGCGAAAGGATGCATCCCGCAGGCTAGTCGAGCAAAAAACACGTGCGAGAGGATGCATCCCGCAGGCTTGTCGAGCAAAAACACGTGCGAGAGGATGCATCCCGCAGGCTAGTCGAGTAAAAACACGTGCGAGAGGATGCATCCTGCAGCTAGTCGAGTAAAAACACGTGCGAGAGGATGCATCCCGCAGGCTAGTCGAGTAAAAACACGTGCAAGAGGATGCTTCCCGCAGGCTAGTCGAGTAAAAACACGTGCCGAGAGGATGCATCCCGCAGGCTAGTCGAGTAAAAACACGTGCGAGAGGATGCGTCCCGCAGGCTAGTCGAGCAAAAACGCGAGAGGATGCATCCCGCAGGCTAGTCGAGTAAAAACACGTGCGAGAGGATGCATCCCGCAGGCTAGTCGAGTAAAAACACGTGCGAGAGGATGCATCCCGCAGGCTAGTCGAGTAAAAACACGTGCGAGAGGATGCGTCCCGCAGGCTAGTCGAGCAAAAACACGTGCGAGAGGATGCATCCCGCAGGCTAGTCGAGCAAAAACACGTGCGAGAGGATGCATCCCGCAGGCTAGTCGAGTAAAAACACGTGCGAGAGGATGCATCCCGCAGGCTAGTCGAGTAAAAACACGTGCGAGAGGATGCGTCCCGCAGGCTAGTCGAGCAAAAACACGTGCGAGAGGATGCATCCCGCAGGCTAGTCGAGCAAAAACACGTGCGAGAGGATGCATCCCGCAGGCTAGTCGAGTAAAAACACGTGCGAGAGGATGCATCCCGCAGGCTAGTCGAGTAAAAACACGTGCGAGAGGATGCATCCCGCAGGCTAGTCGAGTAAAAACACGTGCGAGAGGATGCATCCCGCAGGCTAGTCGAGTAAAAACACGTGCGAGAGGATGCATCCCGCAGGCTAGTCGAGTAAAAACACGTGCGAGAGCATGCATCCCGCAGGCTAGTCGAGTAAAAACACGTGCAAGAGGATGCATCCCGCAGGCTAGTCGAGTAAAAACACGTGCGAGAGGATGCGTCCCGCAGGCTAGTCGAGCAAAAACACGTGCGAGAGGATGCATCCCGCAGGCTAGTCGAGTAAAAACACGTGCGAGGTTTTGTGGGATGCGCATGCGCAGGTTTTGTGGGATGCGCATGCGCAGGTTTTGTGGGATGCGCATGCGCAGGTTTTTTGGGATGCGCATGGATAGTCGAGCAAAAACACGTGCGAGAGGATGCATCCCGCAGGGTAGTCGAGTAAAAACACGTGCGAGAGGATGCATCCCGCAGGCTAGTCGAGCAAAAACACGTGCGAGAGGATGCATCCCGCAGGCTAGTCGAGTAAAAACACGTGCGAGAGGATGCATCCTGCAGGCTAGTCGAGTAAAAACACGTGCGAGAGGATGCATCCCGCAGGGTAGTCGAGTAAAAACACGTGCAAGAGGATGCTTCCCGCAGGCTAGTCGAGTAAAAACACGTGCGAGAGGATGCATCCCGCAGGCTAGTCGAGTAAAAACACGTGCGAGAGGATGCGTCCCGCAGGCTAGTCGAGCAAAAACACGTGCGAGAGGATGCATCCCGCAGGCTAGTCGAGTAAAAACACGTGCGAGAGGATGCATCCTGCAGGCTAGTCGAGTAAAAACACGTGCGAGAGGATGCATCCCGCAGGCTAGTCGAGTAAAAACACGTGCAAGAGGATGCTTCCCGCAGGCTAGTCGAGTAAAAACACGTGCGAGAGGATGCATCCCGCAGGCTAGTCGAGTAAAAACACGTGCGAGAGGATGCGTCCCGCAGGCTAGTCGAGCAAAAACACGTGCGAGAGGATGCATCCCGCAGGCTAGTCGAGCAAAAACACGTGCGAGAGGATGCATCCCGCAGGCTAGTCGAGTAAAAACACGTGCGAGAGGATGCATCCCGCAGGCTAGTCGAGTAAAAACACGTGCGAGAGGATGCATCCCGCAGGCTAGTCGAGTAAAAACACGTGCGAGAGGATGCATCCCGCAGGCTAGTCGAGTAAAAACACGTGCGAGAGGATGCATCCCGCAGGCTAGTCGAGTAAAAACACGTGCGAGAGGATGCGTCCCGCAGGCTAGTCGAGCAAAAACACGCGCGAGAGCATGCATCCCGCAGGCTAGTCGAGTAAAAACACGTGCGAGAGGATGCATCCCGCAGGCTAGTCGAGTAAAAACACGTGCGAGAGGATGCGTCCCGCAGGCTAGTCGAGCAAAAACACGTGCGAGAGGATGCATCCCGCAGGCTAGTCGAGTAAAAACACGTGCGAGGTTTTGTGGG
The DNA here is from genome assembly GCF_051020765.1 of Lasioglossum baleicum. NCBI lineage: Eukaryota > Metazoa > Arthropoda > Insecta > Hymenoptera > Halictidae > Lasioglossum > Lasioglossum baleicum. The sequence goes on along the minus strand of NW_027469460.1, from coordinate 116,387 downwards.
ATGCGCATGCGCAGGTTTTGTGGGATGCGCATGCGCAGGTTTTGTGGGATGCGCATGCGCAGGTTTTTTGGGATGCGCATGGATAGTCGAGCAAAAACACGTGCGAGAGGATGCATCCCGCAGGGTAGTCGAGTAAAAACACGTGCGAGAGGATGCATCCCGCAGGCTAGTCGAGTAAAAACACGTGCGAGAGGATGCATCCCGCAGGCTAGTCGAGCAAAAACACGTGCGAGAGGATGCATCCCGCAGGCTAGTCGAGCAAAAACACGTGCGAGAGGATGCATCCTGCAGGCTAGTCGAGTAAAAACACGTGCGAGAGGATGCATCCCGCAGGCTAGTCGAGTAAAAACACGTGCAAGAGGATGCATCCCGCAGGCTAGTCGAGTAAAAACACGTGCGAGAGGATGCATCCCGCAGGCTAGTCGAGTAAAAACACGTGCGAGAGGATGCGTCCCGCAGGCTAGTCGAGCAAAAACACGTGCGAGAGGATGCATCCCGCAGGCTAGTCGAGCAAAAACACGTGCGAGAGGATGCATCCCGCAGGCTAGTCGAGTAAAAACACGTGCGAGAGGATGCATCCCGCAGGCTAGTCGAGTAAAAACACGTGCGAGAGGATGCATCCCGCAGGCTAGTCGAGTAAAAACACGTGCGAGAGGATGCATCCCGCAGGCTAGTCGAGTAAAAACACGTGCGAGAGGATGCATCCCGCAGGCTAGTCGAGTAAAAACACGTGCGAGAGGATGCGTCCCGCAGGCTAGTCGAGCAAAAACACGCGCGAGAGCATGCATCCCGCAGGCTAGTCGAGTAAAAACACGTGCGAGAGGATGCATCCCGCAGGCTAGTCGAGTAAAAACACGTGCGAGAGGATGCGTCCCGCAGGCTAGTCGAGCAAAAACACGTGCGAGAGGATGCATCCCGCAGGCTAGTCGAGTAAAAACACGTGCGAGGTTTTGTGGGATGCGCATGCGCAGGTTTTGTGGGATGCGCATGCGCAGGTTTTGTGGGATGCGCATGCGCAGGTTTTTTGGGATGCGCATGGATAGTCGAGCAAAAACACGTGCGAGAGGATGCATCCCGCAGGGTAGTCGAGTAAAAACACGTGCGAGAGGATGCATCCCGCAGGCTAGTCGAGTAAAAACACGTGCGAGAGGATGCATCCCGCAGGATAGTCGAGCAAAAACACGTGCGAGAGGATGCATCCCGCAGGCTAGTCGAGCAAAAACACGTGCGAGAGGATGCATCCTGCAGGCTAGTCGAGTAAAAACACGTGCGAGAGGATGCATCCCGCAGGCTAGTCGAGTAAAAACACGTGCAAGAGGATGCATCCCGCAGGCTAGTCGAGTAAAAACACGTGCGAGAGGATGCATCCCGCAGGCTAGTCGAGTAAAAACACGTGCGAGAGGATGCGTCCCGCAGGCTAGTCGAGCAAAAACACGTGCGAGAGGATGCATCCCGCAGGCTAGTCGAGCAAAAACACGTGCGAGAGGATGCATCCCGCAGGCTAGTCGAGTAAAAACACGTGCGAGAGGATGCATCCCGCAGGCTAGTCGAGTAAAAACACGTGCGAGAGGATGCATCCCGCAGGCTAGTCGAGTAAAAACACGTGCGAGAGGATGCATCCCGCAGGCTAGTCGAGTAAAAACACGTGCGAGAGGATGCATCCCGCAGGCTAGTCGAGTAAAAACACGTGCGAGAGCATGCATCCCGCAGGCTAGTCGAGTAAAAACACGTGCGAGAGGATGCATCCCGCAGGCCAGTCGAGTAAAAACACGTGCGAGAGGATGCGTCCCGCAGGCTAGTCGAGCAAAAACACGTGCGAGAGGATGCATCCCGCAGGCTAGTCGAGTAAAAACACGTGCGAGGTTTTGTGGGATGCGCATGCGCAGGTTTTGTGGGATGCGCATGCGCAGGTTTTGTGGGATGCGTATGCGCAGGTTTTTTGGGATGCGCATGGATAGTCGAGCAAAAACACGTGCGAGAGGATGCATCCCGCAGGGTAGTCGAGTAAAAACAAGTGCGAGAGGATGCATCCCGCAGGCTAGTCGAGCAAAAACACGTGCGAGAGGATGCATCCCGCAGGCTAGTCGAGTAAAAACACGTGTGAGAGGATGCATCCTGCAGGCTAGTCGAGCAAAAACACGTGCGAGAGGATGCATCCTGCAGGCTAGTCGAGTAAAAACACGTGCGAGAGGATGCATCCCGCAGGCTAGTCGAGTAAAAACACGTGCAAGAGGATGCATCCCGCAGGCTAGTCGAGCAAAAACACGTGCGAGAGGATGCATCCGCAGGCTAGTCGAGTAAAAACACGTGCGAGAGGATGCATCCCGCAGGCTAGTCGAGTAAAAACACGTGCGAGAGGATGCGTCCCGCAGGCTAGTCGAGCAAAAACACGTGCGAGAGGATGCATCCCGCAGGCTAGTCGAGCAAAAACACGTGCGAGAGGATGCATCCCGCAGGCTAGTCGAGTAAAAACACGTGCGAGAGGATGCGTCCCGCAGGCTAGTCGAGCAAAAACACGTGCGAGAGGATGCATCCCGCAGGCTAGTCGAGTAAAAACACGTGCGAGAGGATGCATCCCGCAGGCTAGTCGAGTAAAAACACGTGCGAGAGGATGCGTCCCGCAGGCTAGTCGAGCAAAAACACGTGCGAGAGGATGCATCCCGCAGGCTAGTCGAGCAAAAACACGTGCGAGAGGATGCATCCCGCAGGCTAGTCGAGTAAAAACACGTGCGAGAGGATGCATCCCGCAGGCTAGTCGAGTAAAAACACGTGCGAGGTTTTGTGGGATGCGCATGCGCAGGTTTTGTGGGATGCGCATGCGCAGGTTTTTTGGGATGCGCATGGATAGTCGAGCAAAAACACGTGCGAGAGGATGCATCCCGCAGGGTAGTCGAGTAAAAACACGTGCGAGAGGATGCATCCCGCAGGCTAGTCGAGTAAAAACACGTGCGAGAGGATGCATCCCGCAGGCTAGTCGAGCAAAAACACGTGCGAAAGGATGCATCCCGCAGGCTAGTCGAGCAAAAACACGTGCGAGAGGATGCATCCCGCAGGCTTGTCGAGCAAAAACACGTGCGAGAGGATGCATCCCGCAGGCTAGTCGAGTAAAAACACGTGCGAGAGGATGCATCCTGCAGGCTAGTCGAGTAAAAACACGTGCGAGAGGATGCATCCCGCAGGCTAGTCGAGTAAAAACACGTGCAAGAGGATCCTTCCCGCAGGCTAGTCGAGTAAAAACACGTGCGAGAGGATGCATCCCGCAGGCTAGTCGAGTAAAAACACGTGCGAGAGGATGCGTCCCGCAGGCTAGTCGAGCAAAAACACGTGCGAGAGGATGCATCCCGCAGGCTAGTCGACCAAAAACACGTGCGAGAGGATGCATCCCGCAGGCTAGTCGAGTAAAAACACGTGCGAGAGGATGCATCCCGCAGGCTAGTCGAGTAAAAACACGTGCGAGAGGATGCATCCCGCAGGCTAGTCGAGTAAAAACACGTGCGAGAGGATGCGTCCCGCAGGCTAGTCGAGCAAAAACACGTGCGAGAGGATGCATCCCGCAGGCTAGTCGAGCAAAAACACGTGCGAGAGGATGCATCCCGCAGGCTAGTCGAGTAAAAACACGTGCGAGAGGATGCATCCCGCAGGCTAGTCGAGTAAAAACACGTGCGAGAGGATGCGTCCCGCAGGCTAGTCGAGCAAAAACACGTGCGAGAGGATGCATCCCGCAGGCTAGTCGAGCAAAAACACGTGCGAGAGGATGCATCCCGCAGGCTAGTCGAGTAAAAACACGTGCGAGAGGATGCATCCCGCAGGCTAGTCGAGTAAAAACACGTGCGAGAGGATGCATCCCGCAGCCTAGTCGAGTAAAAACACGTGCGAGAGGATGCATCCCGCAGGCTAGTCGAGTAAAAACACGTGCGAGAGGATGCATCCCGCAGGCTAGTCGAGTAAAAACACGTGCGAGAGCATGCATCCCGCAGGCTAGTCGAGTAAAAACACGTGCAAGAGGATGCATCCCGCAGGCTAGTCGAGTAAAAACACGTGCGAGAGGATGCGTCCCGCAGGCTAGTCGAGCAAAAACACGTGCGAGAGGATGCATCCCGCAGGCTAGTCGAGTAAAAACACGTGCGAGGTTTTGTGGGATGCGCATGCGCAGGTTTTGTGGGATGCGCATGCGCAGGTTTTGTGGGATGCGCATGCGCAGGTTTTTTGGGATGCGCATGGATAGTCGAGCAAAAACACGTGCGAGAGGATGCATCCCGCAGGGTAGTCGAGTAAAAACACGTGCGAGAGGATGCATCCCGCAGGCTAGTCGAGCAAAAACACGTGCGAGAGGATGCATCCCGCAGGCTAGTCGAGTAAAAACACGTGCGAGAGGATGCATCCTGCAGGCTAGTCGAGTAAAAACACGTGCGAGAGGATGCATCCCGCAGGGTAGTCGAGTAAAAACACGTGCAAGAGGATGCTTCCCGCAGGCTAGTCGAGTAAAAACACGTGCGAGAGGATGCATCCCGCAGGCTAGTCGAGTAAAAACACGTGCGAGAGGATGCGTCCCGCAGGCTAGTCGAGCAAAAACACGTGCGAGAGGATGCATCCCGCAGGCTAGTCGAGCAAAAACACGTGCGAGAGGATGCATCCCGCAGGCTAGTCGAGTAAAAACACGTGCGAGAGGATGCATCCCGCAGGCTAGTCGAGTAAAAACACGTGCGAGGTTTTGTGGGATGCGCATGCGCAGGTTTTGTGGGATGCGCATGCGCAGGTTTTGTGGGATGCGCATGCGCAGGTTTTGTGGGATGCGCATGCGCAGGTTTTTTTGGGATGCGCATGGATAGTCGAGCAAAAACACGTGCGAGAGGATGCATCCCGCAGGGTAGTCGAGTAAAAACACGTGCGAGAGGATGCATCCCGCAGGCTAGTCGAGTAAAAACACGTGCGAGAGGATGCATCCCGCAGGCTAGTCGAGCAAAAACACGTGCGAAAGGATGCATCCCGCAGGCTAGTCGAGCAAAAACACGTGCGAGAGGATGCATCCCGCAGGCTAGTCGAGCAAAAACACGTGCGAGAGGATGCATCCCGCAGGCTAGTCGAGTAAAAACACGTGCGAGAGGATGCATCCTGCAGGCTAGTCGAGTAAAAACACGTGCGAGAGGATGCATCCCGCAGGCTAGTCGAGTAAAAACACGTGCAAGAGGATGCTTCCCGCAGGCTAGTCGAGTAAAAACACGTGCGAGAGGATGCATCCCGCAGGCTAGTCGAGTAAAAACACGTGCGAGAGGATGCGTCCCGCAGGCTAGTCGAGCAAAAACACGTGCGAGAGGATGCATCCCGCAGGCTAGTCGAGCAAAAACACGTGCGAGAGGATGCATCCCGCAGGCTAGTCGAGTAAAAACACGTGCGAGAGGATGCATCCCGCAGGCTAGTCGAGTAAAAACACGTGCGAGAGGATGCATCCCGCAGGCTAGTCGAGTAAAAACACGTGCGAGAGGATGCATCCCGCAGGCTAGTCGAGTAAAAACACGTGCGAGAGGATGCATCCCGCAGGCTAGTCGAGTAAAAACACGTGCGAGAGGATGCGTCCCGCAGGCTAGTCGAGCAAAAACACGCGCGAGAGCATGCATCCCGCAGGCTAGTCGAGTAAAAACACGTGCGAGAGGATGCATCCCGCAGGCTAGTCGAGTAAAAACACGTGCGAGAGGATGCGTCCCGCAGGCTAGTCGAGCAAAAACACGTGCGAGAGGATGCATCCCGCAGGCTAGTCGAGTAAAAACACGTGCGAGGTTTTGTGGGATGCGCATGCGCAGGTTTTGTGGGATGCGCATGCGCAGGTTTTGTGGGATGCGCATGCGCAGGTTTTTTGGGATGCGCATGGATAGTCGAGCAAAAACACGTGCGAGAGGATGCATCCCGCAGGGTAGTCGAATAAAAACACGTGCGAGAGGATGCATCCCGCAGGCTAGTCGAGTAAAAACACGTGCGAGAGGATGCATCCCGCAGGCTAGTCGAGCAAAAACACGTGCGAGAGGATGCATCCCGCAGGCTAGTCGAGCAAAAACACGTGCGAGAGGATGCATCCTGCAGGCTAGTCGAGTAAAAACACGTGCGAGAGGATGCATCCCGCAGGCTAGTCGAGTAAAAACACGTGCAAGAGGATGCATCCCGCAGGCTAGTCGAGCAAAAACACGTGCGAGAGGATGCATCCCGCAGGCTAGTCGAGTAAAAACACGTGCGAGAGGATGCATCCCGCAGGCTAGTCGAGTAAAAACACGTGCGAGAGGATGCGTCCCGCAGGCTAGTCGAGCAAAAACACGTGCGAGAGGATGCATCCCGCAGGCTAGTCGAGCAAAAACACGTGCGAGAGGATGCATCCCGCAGGCTAGTCGAGTAAAAACACGTGCGAGAGGATGCATCCCGCAGGCTAGTCGAGTAAAAACACGTGCGAGAGGATGCGTCCCGCAGGCTAGTCGAGCAAAAACACGTGCGAGAGGATGCATCCCGCAGGCTAGTCGAGCAAAAACACGTGCGAGAGGATGCATCCCGCAGGCTAGTCGAGTAAAAACACGTGCGAGAGGATGCATCCCGCAGGCTAGTCGAGTAAAAACACGTGCGAGGTTTTGTGGGATGCGCATGCGCAGGTTTTGTGGGATGCGCATGCGCAGGTTTTGTGGGATGCGCATGCGCAGGTTTTGTGGGATGCGCATGCGCAGGTTTTTTGGGATGCGCATGGATAGTCGAGCAAAAACACGTGCGAGAGGATGCATCCCGCAGGGTAGTCGAGTAAAAACACGTGCGAGAGGATGCATCCCGCAGGCTAGTCGAGTAAAAACACGTGCGAGAGGATGCATCCCGCAGGCTAGTCGAGCAAAAACACGTGCGAAAGGATGCATCCCGCAGGCTAGTCGAGCAAAAACACGTGCGAGAGGATGCATCCCGCAGGCTAGTCGAGCAAAAACACGTGCGAGAGGATGCATCCCGCAGGCTAGTCGAGTAAAAACACGTGCGAGAGGATGCATCCTGCAGGCTAGTCGAGTAAAAACACGTGCGAGAGGATGCATCCCGCAGGCTAGTCGAGTAAAAACACGTGCAAGAGGATGCTTCCCGCAGGCTAGTCGAGTAAAAACACGTGCGAGAGGATGCATCCCGCAGGCTAGTCGAGTAAAAACACGTGCGAGAGGATGCGTCCCGCAGGCTAGTCGAGCAAAAACACGTGCGAGAGGATGCATCCCGCAGGCTAGTCGAGCAAAAACACGTGCGAGAGGATGCATCCCGCAGGCTAGTCGAGTAAAAACACGTGCGAGAGGATGCATCCCGCAGGCTAGTCGAGTAAAAACACGTGCGAGAGGATGCATCCCGCAGGCTAGTCGAGTAAAAACACGTGCGAGAGGATGCATCCCGCAGGCTAGTCGAGTAAAAACACGTGCGAGAGGATGCATCCCGCAGGCTAGTCGAGTAAAAACACGTGCGAGAGGATGCGTCCCGCAGGCTAGTCGAGCAAAAACACGCGCGAGAGCATGCATCCCGCAGGCTAGTCGAGTAAAAACACGTGCGAGAGGATGCATCCCGCAGGCTAGTCGAGTAAAAACACGTGCGAGAGGATGCGTCCCGCAGGCTAGTCGAGCAAAAACACGTGCGAGAGGATGCATCCCGCAGGCTAGTCGAGTAAAAACACGTGCGAGGTTTTGTGGGATGCGCATGCGCAGGTTTTGTGGGATGCGCATGCGCAGGTTTTGTGGGATGCGCATGCGCAGGTTTTTTGGGATGCGCATGGATAGTCGAGCAAAAACACGTGCGAGAGGATGCATCCCGCAGGGTAGTCGAGTAAAAACACGTGCGAGAGGATGCATCCCGCAGGCTAGTCGAGTAAAAACACGTGCGAGAGGATGCATCCCGCAGGCTAGTCGAGCAAAAACACGTGCGAGAGGATGCATCCCGCAGGCTAGTCGAGCAAAAACACGTGCGAGAGGATGCATCCTGCAGGCTAGTCGAGTAAAAACACGTGCGAGAGGATGCATCCCGCAGGCTAGTCGAGTAAAAACACGTGCAAGAGGATGCATCCCGCAGGCTAGTCGAGCAAAAACACGTGCGAGAGGATGCATCCCGCAGGCTAGTCGAGTAAAAACACGTGCGAGAGGATGCATCCCGCAGGCTAGTCGAGTAAAAACACGTGCGAGAGGATGCGTCCCGCAGGCTAGTCGAGCAAAAACACGTGCGAGAGGATGCATCCCGCAGGCTAGTCGAGCAAAAACACGTGCGAGAGGATGCATCCCGCAGGCTAGTCGAGTAAAAACACGTGCGAGAGGATGCATCCCGCAGGCTAGTCGAGTAAAAACACGTGCGAGAGGATGCATCCCGCAGGCTAGTCGAGTAAAAACACGTGCGAGAGGATGCATCCCGCAGGCTAGTCGAGTAAAAACACGTGCGAGAGGATGCATCCCGCAGGCTAGTCGAGTAAAAACACGTGCGAGAGCATGCATCCCGCAGGCTAGTCGAGTAAAAACACGTGCGAGAGGATGCATCCCGCAGGCTAGTCGAGTAAAAACACGTGCGAGAGGATGCGTCCCGCAGGCTAGTCGAGCAAAAACACGTGCGAGAGGATGCATCCCGCAGGCTAGTCGAGTAAAAACACGTGCGAGAGGATGCGTCCCGCAGGCTAGTCGAGCAAAAACACGTGCGAGAGGATGCATCCCGCAGGCTAGTCGAGTAAAAACACGTGCGAGGTTTTGTGGGATGCGCATGCGCAGGTTTTGTGGGATGCGCATGCGCAGGTTTTGTGGGATGCGTATGCGCAGGTTTTTTGGGATGCGCATGGATAGTCGAGCAAAAACACGTGCGAGAGGATGCATCCCGCAGGGTAGTCGAGTAAAAACACGTGCGAGAGGATGCATCCCGCAGGCTAGTCGAGCAAAAACACGTGCGAGAGGATGCATCCCGCAGGCTAGTCGAGTAAAAACACGTGTGAGAGGATGCATCCTGCAGGCTAGTCGAGTAAAAACACGTGCGAGAGGATGCATCCCGCAGGGTAGTCGAGTAAAAACACGTGCAAGAGGATGCTTCCCGCAGGCTAGTCGAGTAAAAACACGTGCGAGAGGATGCATCCCGCAGGCTAGTCGAGTAAAAACACGTGCGAGAGGATGCGTCCCGCAGGCTAGTCGAGCAAAAACACGTGCGAGAGGATGCATCCCGCAGGCTAGTCGAGCAAAAACACGTGCGAGAGGATGCATCCCGCAGGCTAGTCGAGTAAAAACACGTGCGAGAGGATGCATCCCGCAGGCTAGTCGAGTAAAAACACGTGCGAGGTTTTGTGGGATGCGCATGCGCAGGTTTTGTGGGATGCGCATGCGCAGGTTTTGTGGGATGCGCATGCGCAGGTTTTGTGGGATGCGCATGCGCAGGTTTTTTGGGATGCGCATGGATAGTCGAGCAAAAACACGTGCGAGAGGATGCATCCCGCAGGGTAGTCGAGTAAAAACACGTGCGAGAGGATGCATCCCGCAGGCTAGTCGAGTAAAAACACGTGCGAGAGGATGCATCCCGCAGGCTAGTCGAGCAAAAACACGTGCGAAAGGATGCATCCCGCAGGCTAGTCGAGCAAAAACACGTGCGAGAGGATGCATCCCGCAGGCTAGTCGAGCAAAAACACGTGCGAGAGGATGCATCCCGCAGGCTAGTCGAGTAAAAACACGTGCGAGAGGATGCATCCTGCAGGCTAGTCGAGTAAAAACACGTGCGAGAGGATGCATCCCGCAGGCTAGTCGAGTAAAAACACGTGCAAGAGGATGCTTCCCGCAGGCTAGTCGAGTAAAAACACGTGCGAGAGGATGCATCCCGCAGGCTAGTCGAGTAAAAAACACGTGCGAGAGGATGCGTCCCGCAGGCTAGTCGAGCAAAAACACGTGCGAGAGGATGCATCCCGCAGGCTAGTCGAGCAAAAACACGTGCGAGAGGATGCATCCCGCAGGCTAGTCGAGTAAAAACACGTGCGAGAGGATGCATCCCGCAGGCTAGTCGAGTAAAAACACGTGCGAGAGGATGCATCCCGCAGGCTAGTCGAGTAAAAACACGTGCGAGAGGATGCGTCCCGCAGGCTAGTCGAGCAAAAACACGTGCGAGAGGATGCATCCCGCAGGCTAGTCGAGCAAAAACACGTGCGAGGGGATGCATCCCGCAGGCTAGTCGAGTAAAAACACGTGCGAGAGGATGCATCCCGCAGGCTAGTCGAGTAAAAACACGTGCGAGAGGATGCATCCCGCAGGCTAGTCGAGTAAAAACACGTGCGAGAGGATGCATCCCGCAGGCTAGTCGAGTAAAAACACGTGCGAGAGGATGCATCCCGCAGGCTAGTCGAGTAAAAACACGTGCGAGAGGATGCGTCCCGCAGGCTAGTCGAGTAAAAACACGTGCGAGAGGATGCATCCCGCAGGCTAGTCGAGCAAAAACACGTGCGAGAGGATGCATCCCGCAGGCTAGTCGAGCAAAAACACGTGCGAGAGGATGCATCCTGCAGGCTAGTCGAGTAAAAACACGTGCGAGAGGATGCATCCCGCAGGCTAGTCGAGTAAAAACACGTGCGAGAGGATGCATCCCGCAGGCTAGTCGAGTAAAAACACGTGCGAGAGGATGCATCCCGCAGGCTAGTCGAGTAAAAACACGTGCGAGAGGATGCGTCCCGCAGGCTAGTCGAGCAAAAACACGTGCGAGAGGATGCATCCCGCAGGCTAGTCGAGCAAAAACACGTGCGAGAGGATGCATCCCGCAGGCTAGTCGAGTAAAAACACGTGCGAGAGGATGCATCCCGCAGGCTAGTCGAGTAAAAACACGTGCGAGAGGATGCATCCCGCAGGCTAGTCGAGCAAAAACACGTGCGAGAGGATGCATCCTGCAGGCTAGTCGAGTAAAAACACGTGCGAGAGGATGCATCCCGCAGGCTAGTCGAGTAAAAACACGTGCAAGAGGATGCATCCCGCAGGCTAGTCGAGCAAAAACACGTGCGAGAGGATGCATCCCGCAGGCTAGTCGAGTAAAAACACGTGCGAGAGGATGCATCCCGCAGGCTAGTCGAGTAAAAACACGTGCGAGAGGATGCGTCCCGCAGGCTAGTCGAGCAAAAACACGTGCGAGAGGATGCATCCCGCAGGCTAGTCGAGCAAAAACACGTGCGAGAGGATGCATCCCGCAGGCTAGTCGAGTAAAAACACGTGCGAGAGGATGCATCCCGCAGGCTAGTCGAGTAAAAACACGTGCGAGAGGATGCATCCCGCAGGCTAGTCGAGTAAAAACACGTGCGAGAGGATGCATCCCGCAGGCTAGTCGAGTAAAAACACGTGCGAGAGGATGCATCCCGCAGGCTAGTCGAGTAAAAACACGTGCGAGAGCATGCATCCCGCAGGCTAGTCGAGTAAAAACACGTGCGAGAGGATGCATCCCGCAGGCTAGTCGAGTAAAAACACGTGCGAGAGGATGCGTCCCGCAGGCTAGTCGAGCAAAAACACGTGCGAGAGGATGCATCCCGCAGGCTAGTCGAGTAAAAACACGTGCGAGGTTTTGTGGGATGCGCATGCGCAGGTTTTGTGGGATGCGCATGCGCAGGTTTTGTGGGATGCGTATGCGCAGGTTTTTTGGGATGCGCATGGATAGTCGAGCAAAAACACGTGCGAGAGGATGCATCCCGCAGGGTAGTCGAGTAAAAACACGTGCGAGAGGATGCATCCCGCAGGCTAGTCGAGCAAAAACACGTGCGAGAGGATGCATCCCGCAGGCTAGTCGAGTAAAAACACGTGCGAGAGGATGCATCCTGCAGGCTAGTCGAGTAAAAACACGTGCGAGAGGATGCATCCCGCAGGGTAGTCGAGTAAAAACACGTGCAAGAGGATGCTTCCCGCAGGCTAGTCGAGTAAAAACACGTGCGAGAGGATGCATCCCGCAGGCTAGTCGAGTAAAAACACGTGCGAGAGGATGCGTCCCGCAGGCTAGTCGAGCAAAAACACGTGCGAGAGGATGCATCCCGCAGGCTAGTCGAGCAAAAACACGTGCGAGAGGATGCATCCCGCAGGCTAGTCGAGTAAAAACACGTGCGAGAGGATGCATCCCGCAGGCTAGTCGAGTAAAAACACGTGCGAGGTTTTGTGGGATGCGCATGCGCAGGTTTTGTGGGATGCGCATGCGCAGGTTTTGTGGGATGCGCATGCGCAGGTTTTGTGGGATGCGCATGCGCAGGTTTTTTGGGATGCGCATGGATAGTCGAGCAAAAACACGTGCGAGAGGATGCATCCCGCAGGGTAGTCGAGTAAAAACACGTGCGAGAGGATGCATCCCGCAGGCTAGTCGAGTAAAAACACGTGCGAGAGGATGCATCCCGCAGGCTAGTCGAGCAAAAACACGTGCGAAAGGATGCATCCCGCAGGCTAGTCGAGCAAAAACACGTGCGAGAGGATGCATCCCGCAGGCTAGTCGAGCAAAAACACGTGCGAGAGGATGCATCCCGCAGGCTAGTCGAGTAAAAACACGTGCGAGAGGATGCATCCTGCAGGCTAGTCGAGTAAAAACACGTGCGAGAGGATGCATCCCGCAGGCTAGTCGAGTAAAAACACGTGCAAGAGGATGCTTCCCGCAGGCTAGTCGAGTAAAAACACGTGCGAGAGGATGCATCCCGCAGGCTAGTCGAGTAAAAACACGTGCGAGAGGATGCGTCCCGCAGGCTAGTCGAGCAAAAACACGTGCGAGAGGATGCATCCCGCAGGCTAGTCGAGCAAAAACACGTGCGAGAGGATGCATCCCGCAGGCTAGTCGAGTAAAAACACGTGCGAGAGGATGCATCCCGCAGGCTAGTCGAGTAAAAACACGTGCGAGAGGATGCATCCCGCAGGCTAGTCGAGTAAAAACACGTGCGAGAGGATGCGTCCCGCAGGCTAGTCGAGCAAAAACACGTGCGAGAGGATGCATCCCGCAGGCTAGTCGAGCAAAAACACGTGCGAGAGGATGCATCCCGCAGGCTAGTCGAGTAAAAACACGTGCGAGAGGATGCATCCCGCAGGCTAGTCGAGTAAAAACACGTGCGAGAGGATGCATCCCGCAGGCTAGTCGAGTAAAAACACGTGCGAGAGGATGCATCCCGCAGGCTAGTCGAGTAAAAACACGTGCGAGAGGATGCATCCCGCAGGCTAGTCGAGTAAAAACACGTGCGAGAGGATGCGTCCCGCAGGCTAGTCGAGCAAAAACACGCGCGAGAGCATGCATCCCGCAGGCTAGTCGAGTAAAAACACGTGCGAGAGGATGCATCCCGCAGGCTAGTCGAGTAAAAACACGTGCGAGAGGATGCGTCCCGCAGGCTAGTCGAGCAAAAACACGTGCGAGAGGATGCATCCCGCAGGCTAGTCGAGTAAAAACACGTGCCAGGTTTTGTGGGATGCGCATGCGCAGGTTTTGTGGGATGCGCATGCGCAGGTTTTGTGGATGCGCATGCGCAGGTTTTTTGGGATGCGCATGGATAGTCGAGCAAAAACACGTGCGAGAGGATGCATCCCGCAGGGTAGTCGAGTAAAAACACGTGCGAGAGGATGAATCCCGCAGGCTAGTCGAGTAAAAACACGTGCGAGAGGATGCATCCCGCAGGCTAGTCGAGCAAAAACACGTGCGAGAGGATGCATCCCGCAGGCTAGTCGAGCAAAAACACGTGCGAGAGGATGCATCCTGCAGGCTAGTCGAGTAAAAACACGTGCGAGAGGATGCATCCCGCAGGCTAGTCGAGTAAAAACACGTGCGAGAGGATGCATCCCGCAGGCTAGTCGAGCAAAAACACGTGCGAGAGGATGCATCCCGCAGGCTAGTCGAGCAAAAACACGTGCGAGAGGATGCATCCCGCAGGCTAGTCGAGCAAAAACACGTGCGAGAGGATGCATCCCGCAGGCTAGTCGAGTAAAAACACGTGCGAGAGGATGCATCCTGCAGGCTAGTCGAGTAAAAACACGTGCGAGAGGATGCATCCCGCAGGGTAGTCGAGTAAAAACACGTGCAAGAGGATGCTTCCCGCAGGCTAGTCGAGCAAAAACACGTGCGAGAGGATGCATCCGCAGGCTAGTCGAGTAAAAACACGTGCGAGGTTTTGTGGGATGCGCATGCGCAGGTTTTGTGGGATGCGCATGCGCAGGTTTTTTGGGATGCGCATGGATAGTCGAGCAAAAACACGTGCGAGAGGATGCATCCCGCAGGGTAGTCGAGTAAAAACACGTGCGAGAGGATGCATCCCGCAGGCTAGTCGAGTAAAAACACGTGCGAGAGGATGCATCCCGCAGGCTAGTCGAGTAAAAACACGTGCGAGAGGATGCATCCCGCAGGCTAAGTCGAGTAAAAACACGTGCGAGAGGATGCGTCCCGCAGGCTAGTCGAGCAAAAACACGTGCGAGAGGATGCATCCCGCAGGCTAGTCGAGCAAAAACACGTGCGAGAGGATGCATCCCGCAGGCTAGTCGAGTAAAAACACATGCGAGAGGATGCATCCCGCAGGCTAGTCGAGTAAAAACACGTGCGAGAGGATGCGTCCCGCAGGCTAGTCGAGCAAAAACACGTGCGAGAGGATGCATCCCGCAGGCTAGTCGAGCAAAAACACGTGCGAGAGGATGCATCCCGCAGGCTAGTCGAGTAAAAACACGTGCGAGAGGATGCATCCCGCAGGCTAGTCGAGTAAAAACACGTGCGATAGGATGCATCCCGCAGGCTAGTCGAGTAAAAACACGTGCGAGAGGATGCATCCCGCAGGCTAGTCGAGTAAAAACACGTGCGAGAGGATGCATCCCGCAGGCTAGTCGAGTAAAAACACGTGCGAGAGGATGCGTCCCGCAGGCTAGTCGAGCAAAAACACGCGCGAGAGCATGCATCCCGCAGGCTAGTCGAGTAAAAACACGTGCGAGAGGATGCATCCCGCAGGCTAGTCGAGTAAAAACACGTGCGAGAGGATGCATCCCGCAGGCTAGTCGAGTAAAAACACGTGCGAGAGGATGCATCCCGCAGGCTAGTCGAGTAAAAACACGTGCGAGAGGATGCATCCCGCAGGCTAGTCGAGTAAAAACACGTGCGAGAGGATGCATCCCGCAGGCTAGTCGAGTAAAAACACGTGCGAGAGGATGCATCCCGCATGCTAGTCGAGTAAAAACACGTGCAAGAGGATGCTTCCCGCAGGGTAGTCGAGTAAAAACACGTGCAAGAGGATGCATCCCGCAGGCTAGTCGAGTAAAAACACGTGCGAGAGGATGCATCCCGCAGGCTAGTCGAGTAAAAACACGTGCGAGAGGATGCATCCCGCAGGCTAGTCGAGTAAAAACACGTGCGAGAGGATGCGTCCCGCAGGCTAGTCGAGCAAAAACACGTGCGAGAGGATGCATCCCGCAGGCTAGTCGAGCAAAAACACGTGCGAGAGGATGCATCCCGCAGGCTAGTCGAGTAAAAACACGTGCGAGAGGATGCATCCCGCAGGCTAGTCGAGTAAAAACACGTGCGAGAGGATGCATCCCGCAGGCTAGTCGAGTAAAAACACGTGCGAGAGGATGCATCCCGCAGGCTAGTCGAGTAAAAACACGTGCGAGAGGATGCATCCCGCAGGCTAGTCGAGTAAAAACACGTGCGAGAGGATGCATCCCGCAGGCTAGTCGAGTAAAAACACGTGCGAGAGGATGCATCCCGCAGGCTAGTCGAGCAAAAACACGTGCGAGAGGATGCATCCCGCAGGCTAGTCGAGCAAAAACACGTGCGAGAGGATGCATCCTGCAGGCTAGTCGAGTAAAAACACGTGCGAGAGGATGCATCCCGCAGGCTAGTCGAGTAAAAACACGTGCAAGAGGATGCATCCCGCAGGCTAGTCGAGCAAAAACACGTGCGAGAGGATGCATCCCGCAGGCTAGTCGAGTAAAAACACGTGCGAGAGGATGCATCCCGCAGGCTAGTCGAGTAAAAACACGTGCGAGAGGATGCGTCCCGCAGGCTAGTCGAGCAAAAACACGTGCGAGAGGATGCATCCCGCAGGCTAGTCGAGCAAAAAACACGTGCGAGAGGATGCATCCCGCAGGCTAGTCGAGTAAAAACACGTGCGAGAGGATGCATCCCGCAGGCTAGTCGAGTAAAAACACGTGCGAGAGGATGCATCCCGCAGGCTAGTCGAGTAAAAACACGTGCGAGAGGATGCATCCCGCAGGCTAGTCGAGTAAAAACACGTGCGAGAGGATGCATCCCGCAGGCTAGTCGAGTAAAAACACGTGCGAGAGCATGCATCCCGCAGGCTAGTCGAGTAAAAACACGTGCGAGAGGATGCATCCCGCAGGCTAGTCGAGTAAAAACACGTGCGAGAGGATGCGTCCCGCAGGCTAGTCGAGCAAAAACACGTGCGAGAGGATGCATCCCGCAGGCTAGTCGAGTAAAAACACGTGCGAGGTTTTGTGGGATGCGCATGCGCAGGTTTTGTGGGATGCGCATGCGCAGGTTTGGTGGGATGCGTATGCGCAGGTTTTTTGGGATGCGCATGGATAGTCGAGCAAAAACACGTGCGAGAGGATGCATCCCGCAGGGTAGTCGAGTAAAAACACGTGCGAGAGGATGCATCCCGCAGGCTAGTCGAGCAAAAACACGTGCGAGAGGATGCATCCCGCAGGCTAGTCGAGTAAAAACACGTGCGAGAGGATGCATCCTGCAGGCTAGTCGAGTAAAAACACGTGCGAGAGGATGCATCCCGCAGGGTAGTCGAGTAAAAACACGTGCAAGAGGATGCTTCCCGCAGGCTAGTCGAGTAAAAACACGTGCGAGAGGATGCATCCCGCAGGCTAGTCGAGTAAAAACACGTGCGAGAGGATGCGTCCCGCAGGCTAGTCGAGCAAAAACACGTGCGAGAGGATGCATCCCGCAGGCTAGTCGAGCAAAAACACGTGCGAGAGGATGCATCCCGCAGGCTAGTCGAGTAAAAACACGTGCGAGAGGATGCATCCCGCAGGCTAGTCGAGTAAAAACACGTGCGAGGTTTTGTGGGATGCGCATGCGCAGGTTTTGTGGGATGCGCATGCGCAGGTTTTGTGGGATGCGCATGCGCAGGTTTTGTGGGATGCGCATGCGCAGGTTTTTTGGGATGCGCATGGATAGTCGAGCAAAAACACGTGCGAGAGGATGCATCCCGCAGGGTAGTCGAGTAAAAACACGTGCGAGAGGATGCATCCCGCAGGCTAGTCGAGTAAAAACACGTGCGAGAGGATGCATCCCGCATGCTAGTCGAGCAAAAACACGTGCGAAAGGATGCATCCCGCAGGCTAGTCGAGCAAAAACACGTGCGAGAGGATGCATCCCGCAGGCTAGTCGAGCAAAAACACGTGCGAGAGGATGCATCCCGCAGGCTAGTCGAGTAAAAACACGTGCGAGAGGATGCATCCTGCAGGCTAGTCGAGTAAAAACACGTGCGAGAGGATGCATCCCGCAGGCTAGTCGAGTAAAAACACGTGCAAGAGGATGCTTCCCGCAGGCTAGTCGAGTAAAAACACGTGCGAGAGGATGCATCCCGCAGGCTAGTCGAGTAAAAACACGTGCGAGAGGATGCGTCCCGCAGGCTAGTCGAGCAAAAACACGTGCGAGAGGATGCATCCCGCAGGCTAGTCGAGCAAAAACACGTGCGAGAGGATGCATCCCGCAGGCTAGTCGAGTAAAAACACGTGCGAGAGGATGCATCCCGCAGGCTAGTCGAGTAAAAACACGTGCGAGAGGATGCATCCCGCAGGCTAGTCGAGTAAAAACACGTGCGAGAGGATGCGTCCCGCAGGCTAGTCGAGCAAAAACACGTGCGAGAGGATGCATCCCGCAGGCTAGTCGAGCAAAAACACGTGCGAGAGGATGCATCCCGCAGGCTAGTCGAGTAAAAACACGTGCGAGAGGATGCATCCCGCAGGCTAGTCGAGTAAAAACACGTGCGAGAGGATGCATCCCGCAGGCTAGTCGAGTAAAAACACGTGCGAGAGGATGCATCCCGCAGGCTAGTCGAGTAAAAACACGTGCGAGAGGATGCGTCCCGCAGGCTAGTCGAGCAAAAACACGCGCGAGAGCATGCATCCCGCAGGCTAGTCGAGTAAAAACACGTGCGAGAGGATGCATCCCGCAGGCTAGTCGAGTAAAAACACGTGCGAGAGGATGCGTCCCGCAGGCTAGTCGAGCAAAAACACGTGCGAGAGGATGCATCCCGCAGGCTAGTCGAGTAAAAACACGTGCGAGGTTTTGTGGGATGCGCATGCGCAGGTTTTGTGGGATGCGCATGCGCAGGTTTTGTGGGATGCGCATGCGCAGGTTTTTTGGGATGCGCATGGATAGTCGAGCAAAAACACGTGCGAGAGGATGCATCCCGCAGGGTAGTCGAGTAAAAACACGTGCGAGAGGATGCATCCCGCAGGCTAGTCGAGTAAAAACACGTGCGAGAGGATGCATCCCGCAGGCTAGTCGAGCAAAAACACGTGCGAGAGGATGCATCCCGCAGGCTAGTCGAGCAAAAACACGTGCGAGAGGATGCATCCTGCAGGCTAGTCGAGTAAAAACACGTGCGAGAGGATGCATCCCGCAGGCTAGTCGAGTAAAAACACGTGCAAGAGGATGCTTCCCGCAGGCTAGTCGAGTAAAAACACGTGCGAGAGGATGCATCCCGCAGGCTAGTCGAGTAAAAACACGTGCGAGAGGATGCTTCCCGCAGGCTAGTCGAGTAAAAACACGTGCGAGAGGATGCATCCCGCATGCTAGTCGAGTAAAAACACGTGCAAGAGGATGCTTCCCGCAGGCTAGTCGAGTAAAAACACGTGCGAGAGGATGCATCCCGCAGGCTAGTCGAGTAAAAACACGTGCGAGAGGATGCATCCCGCAGGCTAGTCGAGTAAAAACACGTGCGAGAGGATGCTTCCCGCAGGCTAGTCGAGTAAAAACACGTGCGAGAGGATGCATCCCGCATGCTAGTCGAGTAAAAACACGTGCAAGAGGATGCTTCCCGCAGGGTAGTCGAGTAAAAACACGTGCAAGAGGATGCTTCCCGCAGGCTAGTCGAGTAACAACACGTGCGAGAGGATGCATCCCGCAGGCTAGTCGAGTAAAAACACGTGCGAGAGGATGCATCCCGCAGGCTAGTCGAGTAAAAACACGTGCGAGAGGATGCATCCCGCAGGCTAGTCGAGTAAAAACACGTGCGAGAGGATGCGTCCCGCAGGCTAGTCGAGCAAAAACACGCGCGAGAGCATGCATCCCGCAGGCTAGTCGAGTAAAAACACGTGCGAGGTTTTGTGGGATGCGCATGCACAGGTTTTGTGGGATGCGCATGCGCAGGTTTTGTGGGATGCGCATGCGCAGGTTTTTTGGGATGCGCATGGATAGTCGAGCAAAAACACGTGCGAGAGGATGCATCCCGCAGGGTAGTCGAGTAAAAACACGTGCGAGAGGATGCATCCCGCAGGCTAGTCGAGTAAAAACACGTGCGAGAGGATGCATCCCGCAGGCTAGTCGAGCAAAAACACGTGCGAGAGGATGCATCCCGCAGGCTAGTCGAGCAAAAACACGTGCGAGAGGATGCATCCCGCAGGCTAGTCGAGCAAAAACACGTGCGAGAGGATGCATCCCGCAGGCTAGTCGAGTAAAAACACGTGCGAGAGGATGCATCCTGCAGGCTAGTCGAGTAAAAACACGTGCGAGAGGATGCATCCCGCAGGGTAGTCGAGTAAAAACACGTGCAAGTGGATGCTTCCCGCAGGCTAGTCGAGCAAAAACACGTGCGAGAGGATGCATCCCGCAGGCTAGTCGAGTAAAAACACGTGCGAGGTTTTGTGGGATGCGCATGCGCAGGTTTTGTGGGATGCGCATGCGCAGGTTTTTTGGGATGCGCATGGATAGTCGAGCAAAAACACGTGCGAGAGGATGCATCCCGCAGGGTAGTCGAGTAAAAACACGTGCGAGAGGATGCATCCCGCAGGCTAGTCGAGTAAAAACACGTGCGAGAGGATGCATCCCGCAGGCTAGTCGAGTAAAAACACGTGCGAGAGGATGCATCCCGCAGGCTAGTCGAGTAAAAACACGTGCGAGAGGATGCGTCCCGCAGGCTAGTCGAGCAAAAACACGTGCGAGAGGATGCATCCCGCAGGCTAGTCGAGCAAAAACACGTGCGAGAGGATGCATCCCGCAGGCTAGTCGAGTAAAAACACATGCGAGAGGATGCATCCCGCAGGCTAGTCGAGTAAAAACACGTGCGAGAGGATGCGTCCCGCAGGCTAGTCGAGCAAAAACACGTGCGAGAGGATGCATCCCGCAGGCTAGTCGAGCAAAAACACGTGCGAGAGGATGCATCCCGCAGGCTAGTCGAGTAAAAACACGTGCGAGAGGATGCATCCCGCAGGCTAGTCGAGTAAAAACACGTGCGATAGGATGCATCCCGCAGGCTAGTCGAGTAAAAACACGTGCGAGAGGTTGCATCCCGCAGGCTAGTCGAGTAAAAACACGTGCGAGAGGATGCATCCCGCAGGCTAGTCGAGTAAAAACACGTGCGAGAGGATGCGTCCCGCAGGCTAGTCGAGCAAAAACACGCGCGAGAGCATGCATCCCGCAGGCTAGTCGAGTAAAAACACGTGCGAGAGGATGCATCCCGCAGGCTAGTCGAGTAAAAACACGTGCGAGAGGATGCGTCCCGCAGGCTAGTCGAGCAAAAACACGTGCGAGAGGATGCATCCCGCAGGCTAGTCGAGTAAAAACACGTGCGAGGTTTTGTGGGATGCGCATGCGCAGGTTTTGTGGGATGCGCATGCGCAGGTTTTGTGGGATGCGCATGCGCAGGTTTTTTGGGATGCGCATGGATAGTCGAGCAAAAACACGTGCGAGAGGATGCATCCCGCAGGGTAGTCGAGTAAAAACACGTGCGAGAGGATGCATCCCGCAGGCTAGTCGAGCAAAAACACGTGCGAGAGGATGCATCCCGCAGGCTAGTCGAGTAAAAACACGTGCGGGAGGATGCATCCTGCAGGCTAGTCGAGTAAAAACACGTGCGAGAGGATGCATCCCGCAGGGTAGTCGAGTAAAAACACGTGCAAGAGGATGCTTCCCGCAGGCTAGTCGAGTAAAAACACGTGCGAGAGGATGCATCCCGCAGGCTAGTCGAGTAAAAACACGTGCGAGAGGATGCGTCCCGCAGGCTAGTCGAGCAAAAACACGTGCGAGAGGATGCATCCCGCAGGCTAGTCGAGCAAAAACACGTGCGAGAGGATGCATCCCGCAGGCTAGTCGAGTAAAAACACGTGCGAGAGGATGCATCCCGCAGGCTAGTCGAGTAAAAACACGTGCGAGGTTTTGTGGGATGCGCATGCGCAGGTTTTGTGGGATGCGCATGCGCAGGTTTTGTGGGATGCGCATGCGCAGGTTTTTTGGGATGCGCATGGATAGTCGAGCAAAAACACGTGCGAGAGGATGCATCCCGCAGGGTAGTCGAGTAAAAACACGTGCGAGAGGATGCATCCCGCAGGCTAGTCGAGTAAAAACACGTGCGAGAGGATGCATCCCGCAGGCTAGTCGAGCAAAAACACGTGCGAAAGGATGCATCCCGCAGGCTAGTCGAGCAAAAACACGTGCGAGAGGATGCATCCCGCAGGCTAGTCGAGCAAAAACACGTGCGAGAGGATGCATCCCGCAGGCTAGTCGAGTAAAAACACGTGCGAGAGGATGCATCCTGCAGGCTAGTCGAGTAAAAACACGTGCGAGAGGATGCATCCCGCAGGCTAGTCGAGTAAAAACACGTGCAAGAGGATGCTTCCCGCAGGCTAGTCGAGTAAAAACACGTGCGAGAGGATGCATCCCGCAGGCTAGTCGAGTAAAAACACGTGCGAGAGGATGCGTCCCGCAGGCTAGTCGAGCAAAAACACGTGCGAGAGGATGCATCCCGCAGGCTAGTCGAGCAAAAACACGTGCGAGAGGATGCATCCCGCAGGCTAGTCGAGTAAAAACACGTGCGAGAGGATGCATCCCGCAGGCTGGTCGAGTAAAAACACGTGCGAGAGGATGCATCCCGCAGGCTAGTCGAGTAAAAACACGTGCGAGAGGATGCGTCCCGCAGGCTAGTCGAGCAAAAACACGTGCGAGAGGATGCATCCCGCAGGCTAGTCGAGCAAAAACACGTGCGAGAGGATGCATCCCGCAGGCTAGTCGAGTAAAAACACGTGCGAGAGGATGCATCCCGCAGGCTAGTCGAGTAAAAACACGTGCGAGAGGATGCATCCCGCAGGCTAGTCGAGTAAAAACACGTGCGAGAGGATGCATCCCGCAGGCTAGTCGAGTAAAAACACGTGCGAGAGGATGCATCCCGCAGGCTAGTCGAGTAAAAACACGTGCGAGAGGATGCGTCCCGCAGGCTAGTCGAGCAAAAACACGCGCGAGAGCATGCATCCCGCAGGCTAGTCGAGTAAAAACACGTGCGAGAGGATGCATCCCGCAGTCTAGTCGAGTAAAAACACGTGCGAGAGCATGCGTCCCGCAGGCTAGTCGAGCAAAAACACGTGCGAGAGGATGCAT
Organism: Lasioglossum baleicum; assembly: GCF_051020765.1. NCBI lineage: Eukaryota > Metazoa > Arthropoda > Insecta > Hymenoptera > Halictidae > Lasioglossum > Lasioglossum baleicum. The sequence continues at coordinate 93,857 of NW_027469460.1, read as the reverse complement.
CCCGCAGGCTAGTCGAGTAAAAACACGTGCGAGGTTTTGTGGGATGCGCATGGATAGTCGAGCAAAAACACGTGCGAGAGGATGCATCCCGCAGGGTAGTCGAGTAAAAACACGTGCGAGAGGATGCATCCCGCAGGCTAGTCGAGTAAAAACACGTGCGAGAGGATGCATCCCGCAGGCTAGTCGAGTAAAAACACGTGCGAGAGGATGCATCCCGCAGGCTAGTCGAGTAAAAACACGTGCGAGAGGATGCGTCCCGCAGGCTAGTCGAGCAAAAACACGCGCGAGAGCATGCATCCCGCAGGCTAGTCGAGTAAAAACACGTGCGAGAGGATGCATCCCGCAGGCTAGTCGAGTAAAAACACGTGCGAGAGCATGCGTCCCGCAGGCTAGTCGAGCAAAAACACGTGCGAGAGGATGCATCCCGCAGGCTAGTCGAGTAAAAACACGTGCGAGGTTTTGTGGGATGCGCATGGATAGTCGAGCAAAAACACGTGCGAGAGGATGCATCCCGCAGGGTAGTCGAGTAAAAACACGTGCGAGAGGATGCATCCCGCAGGCTAGTCGAGTAAAAACACGTGCGAGAGCATGCGTCCCGCAGGCTAGTCGAGCAAAAACACGTGCGAGAGGATGCATCCCGCAGGCTAGTCGAGTAAAAACACGTGCGAGGTTTTGTGGGATGCGCATGGATAGTCGAGCAAAAACACGTGCGAGAGGATGCATCCCGCAGGGTAGTCGAGTAAAAACACGTGCGAGAGGATGCATCCCGCAGGCTAGTCGAGTAAAAACACGTGCGAGAGGATGCATCCCGCAGGCTAGTCGAGCAAAAACACGTGCGAGAGGATGCATCCCGCAGGCTAGTCGAGCAAAAACACGTGCGAGAGGATGCATCCTGCAGGCTAGTCGAGTAAAAACACGTGCGAGAGGATGCATCCCGCAGGCTAGTCGAGTAAAAACACGTGCAAGAGGATGCTTCCCGCAGGCTAGTCGAGTAAAAACACGTGCGAGAGGATGCATCCCGCATGCTAGTCGAGTAAAAACACGTGCAAGAGGATGCTTCCCGCAGGCTAGTCGAGTAAAAACACGTGCGAGAGGATGCATCCCGCAGGCTAGTCGAGTAAAAACACGTGCGAGAGGATGCATCCCGCAGGCTAGTCGAGTAAAACCACGTGCGAGAGGATGCTTCCCGCAGGCTAGTCGAGTAAAAACACGTGCGAGAGGATGCATCCCGCATGCTAGTCGAGTAAAAACACGTGCACGAGGATGCTTCCCGCAGGGTAGTCGAGTAAAAACACGTGCAAGAGGATGCTTCCCGCAGGCTAGTCGAGTAACAACACGTGCGAGAGGATGCATCCCGCAGGCTAGTCGAGTAAAAACACGTGCGAGAGGATGCGTCCCGCAGGCTAGTCGAGCAAAAACACGTGCGAGAGGATGCATCCCGCAGGCTAGTCGAGCAAAAACACGTGCGAGAGGATGCATCCCGCAGGCTAGTCGAGTAAAAACACGTGCGAGAGGATGCATCCCGCAGGCTAGTCGAGTAAAAACACGTGCGAGAGGATGCATCCCGCAGGCTAGTCGAGTAAAAACACGTGCGAGAGGATGCATCCCGCAGGCTAGTCGAGTAAAAACACGTGCGAGAGGATGCATCCCGCAGGCTGGTCGAGTAAAAACACGTGCGAGAGGATGCATCCCGCAGGCTAGTCGAGTAAAAACACGTGCGAGAGGATGCGTCCCGCAGGCTAGTCGAGCAAAAACACGTGCGAGAGGATGCATCCCGCAGGCTAGTCGAGCAAAAACACGTGCGAGAGGATGCATCCCGCAGGCTAGTCGAGTAAAAACACGTGCGAGAGGATGCATCCCGCAGGCTAGTCGAGTAAAAACACGTGCGAGAGGATGCATCCCGCAGGCTAGTCGAGTAAAAACACGTGCGAGAGGATGCATCCCGCAGGCTAGTCGAGTAAAAACACGTGCGAGAGGATGCATCCCGCAGGCTAGTCGAGTAAAAACACGTGCGAGAGGATGCGTCCCGCAGGCTAGTCGAGCAAAAACACGCGCGAGAGCATGCATCCCGCAGGCTAGTCGAGTAAAAACACGTGCGAGAGGATGCATCCCGCAGTCTAGTCGAGTAAAAACACGTGCGAGAGCATGCGTCCCGCAGGCTAGTCGAGCAAAAACACGTGCGAGAGGATGCATCCCGCAGGCTAGTCGAGTAAAAACACGTGCGAGGTTTTGTGGGATGCGCATGGATAGTCGAGCAAAAACACGTGCGAGAGGATGCATCCCGCAGGGTAGTCGAGTAAAAACACGTGCGAGAGGATGCATCCCGCAGGCTAGTCGAGTAAAAACACGTGCGAGAGGATGCATCCCGCAGGCTAGTCGAGTAAAAACACGTGCGAGAGGATGCATCCCGCAGGCTAGTCGAGTAAAAACACGTGCGAGAGGATGCGTCCCGCAGGCTAGTCGAGCAAAAACACGCGCGAGAGCATGCATCCCGCAGGCTAGTCGAGTAAAAACACGTGCGAGAGGATGCATCCCGCAGGCTAGTCGAGTAAAAACACGTGCGAGAGCATGCGTCCCGCAGGCTAGTCGAGCAAAAACACGTGCGAGAGGATGCATCCCGCAGGCTAGTCGAGTAAAAACACGTGCGAGGTTTTGTGGGATGCGCATGGATAGTCGAGCAAAAACACGTGCGAGAGGATGCATCCCGCAGGGTAGTCGAGTAAAAACACGTGCGAGAGGATGCATCCCGCAGGCTAGTCGAGTAAAAACACGTGCGAGAGCATGCGTCCCGCAGGCTAGTCGAGCAAAAACACGTGCGAGAGGATGCACCCCGCAGGCTAGTCGAGTAAAAACACGTGCGAGGTTTTGTGGGATGCGCATGGATAGTCGAGCAAAAACACGTGCGAGAGGATGCATCCCGCAGGGTAGTCGAGTAAAAACACGTGCGAGAGGATGCATCCCGCAGGCTAGTCGAGTAAAAACACGTGCGAGAGGATGCATCCCGCAGGCTAGTCGAGCAAAAACACGTGCGAGAGGATGCATCCCGCAGGCTAGTCGAGCAAAAACACGTGCGAGAGGATGCATCCTGCAGGCTAGTCGAGTAAAAACACGTGCGAGAGGATGCATCCCGCAGGCTAGTCGAGTAAAAACACGTGCAAGAGGATGCTTCCCGCAGGCTAGTCGAGTAAAAACACGTGCGAGAGGATGCATCCCGCATGCTAGTCGAGTAAAAACACGTGCAAGAGGATGCTTCCCGCAGGCTAGTCGAGTAAAAACACGTGCGAGAGGATGCATCCCGCAGGCTAGTCGAGTAAAAACACGTGCGAGAGGATGCATCCCGCAGGCTAGTCGAGTAAAACCACGTGCGAGAGGATGCTTCCCGCAGGCTAGTCGAGTAAAAACACGTGCGAGAGGATGCATCCCGCATGCTAGTCGAGTAAAAACACGTGCACGAGGATGCTTCCCGCAGGGTAGTCGAGTAAAAACACGTGCAAGAGGATGCTTCCCGCAGGCTAGTCGAGTAACAACACGTGCGAGAGGATGCATCCCGCAGGCTAGTCGAGTAAAAACACGTGCGAGAGGATGCGTCCCGCAGGCTAGTCGAGCAAAAACACGTGCGAGAGGATGCATCCCGCAGGCTAGTCGAGCAAAAACACGTGCGAGAGGATGCATCCCGCAGGCTAGTCGAGTAAAAACACGTGCGAGAGGATGCATCCCGCAGGCTAGTCGAGTAAAAACACGTGCGAGAGGATGCATCCCGCAGGCTAGTCGAGTAAAAACACGTGCGAGAGGATGCATCCCGCAGGCTAGTCGAGTAAAAACACGTGCGAGAGGATGCATCCCGCAGGCTAGTCGAGTAAAAACACGTGCGAGAGGATGCGTCCCGCAGGCTAGTCGAGCAAAAACACGCGCGAGAGCATGCATCCCGCAGGCTAGTCGAGTAAAAACACGTGCGAGAGGATGCATCCCGCAGGCTAGTCGAGTAAAAACACGTGCGAGAGGATGCGTCCCGCAGGCTAGTCGAGCAAAAACACGTGCGAGAGGATGCATCCCGCAGGCTAGTCGAGTAAAAACACGTGCGAGGTTTTGTGGGATGCGCATGCGCAGGTTTTGTGGGATGCGCATGCGCAGGTTTTGTGGGATGCGCATGCGCAGGTTTTTTGGGATGCGCATGGATAGTCGAGCAAAAACACGTGCGAGAGGATGCATCCCGCAGGGTAGTCGAGTAAAAACACGTGCGAGAGGATGCATCCCGCAGGCTAGTCGAGCAAAAACACGTGCGAGAGGATGCATCCCGCAGGCTAGTCGAGTAAAAAGACGTGCGAGAGGATGCATCCTGCAGGCTAGTCGAGTAAAAACACGTGCGAGAGGATGCGTCCCGCAGGCTAGTCGAGTAAAAACACGTGCGAGAGGATGCATCCCGCAGGCTAGTCGAGCAAAAACACGTGCGAGAGGATGCATCCCGCAGGCTAGTCGAGTAAAAACACGTGCGAGAGGATGCATCCCGCAGGCTAGTCGAGTAAAAACACGTGCGAGGTTTTGTGGGATGCGCATGCGCAGGTTTTGTGGGATGCGCATGCGCAGGTTTTGTGGGATGCGCATGCGCAGGTTTTTTGGGATGCGCATGGATAGTCGAGCAAAAACACGTGCGAGAGGATGCATCCCGCAGGGTAGTCGAGTAAAAACACGTGCGAGAGGATGCATCCCGCAGGCTAGTCGAGTAAAAACACGTGCGAGAGGATGCATCCCGCAGGCTAGTCGAGCAAAAACACGTGCGAAAGGATGCATCCCGCAGGCTAGTCGAGCAAAAACACGTGCGAGAGGATGCATCCCGCAGGCTAGTCGAGCAAAAACACGTGCGAGAGGATGCATCCCGCAGGCTAGTCGAGTAAAAACACGTGCGAGAGGATGCATCCTGCAGGCTAGTCGAGTAAAAACACGTGCGAAAGGATGCATCCCGCAGGCTAGTCGAGCAAAAACACGTGCGAGAGGATGCATCCCGCAGGCTTGTCGAGCAAAAACACGTGCGAGAGGATGCATCCCGCAGGCTTGTCGAGCAAAAACACGTGCGAGAGGATGCATCCCGCAGGCTAGTCGAGTAAAAACACGTGCGAGAGGATGCATCCTGCAGGCTAGTCGAGTAAAAACACGTGCGAGAGGATGCATCCCGCAGGCTAGTCGAGTAAAAACACGTGCGAGAGGATGCGTCCCGCAGGCTAGTCGAGCAAAAACACGTGCGAGAGGATGCATCCCGCAGGCTAGTCGAGTAAAAACACGTGCGAGGTTTTGTGGGATGCGCATGCGCAGGTTTTGTGGGATGCGCATGCGCAGGTTTTTTGGGATGCGCATGGATAGTCGAGCAAAAACACGTGCGAGAGGATGCATCCCGCAGGGTAGTCGAGTAAAAACACGTGCGAGAGGATGCATCCCGCAGGCTAGTCGAGCAAAAACACGTGCGAGAGGATGCATCCCGCAGGCTAGTCGAGTAAAAAGACGTGCGAGAGGATGCATCCTGCAGGCTAGTCGAGTAAAAACACGTGCGAGAGGATGCGTCCCGCAGGCTAGTCGAGTAAAAACACGTGCGAGAGGATGCATCCCGCAGGCTAGTCGAGCAAAAACACGTGCGAGAGGATGCATCCCGCAGGCTAGTCGAGTAAAAACACGTGCGAGAGGATGCATCCCGCAGGCTAGTCGAGTAAAAACACGTGCGAGGTTTTGTGGGATGCGCATGCGCAGGTTTTGTGGGATGCGCATGCGCAGGTTTTGTGGGATGCGCATGCGCAGGTTTTTTGGGATGCGCATGGATAGTCGAGCAAAAACACGTGCGAGAGGATGCATCCCGCAGGGTAGTCGAGTAAAAACACGTGCGAGAGGATGCATCCCGCAGGCTAGTCGAGTAAAAACACGTGCGAGAGGATGCATCCCGCAGGCTAGTCGAGCAAAAACACGTGCGAAAGGATGCATCCCGCAGGCTAGTCGAGCAAAAACACGTGCGAGAGGATGCATCCCGCAGGCTAGTCGAGCAAAAACACGTGCGAGAGGATGCATCCCGCAGGGTAGTCGAGTAAAAACACGTGCGAGAGGATGCATCCCGCAGGCTAGTCGAGTAAAAACACGTGCGAGAGGATGCATCCCGCAGGCTAGTCGAGCAAAAACACGTGCGAAAGGATGCATCCCGCAGGCTAGTCGAGCAAAAACACGTGCGAGAGGATGCATCCCGCAGGCTTGTCGAGCAAAAACACGTGCGAGAGGATGCATCCCGCAGGCTAGTCGAGTAAAAACACGTGCGAGAGGATGCATCCTGCAGGCTAGTCGAGTAAAAACACGTGCGAGAGGATGCATCCCGCAGGCTAGTCGAGTAAAAACACGTGCGAGAGGATGCATCCCGCAGGCTAGTCGAGTAAAAACACGTGCGAGAGGATGCATCCCGCAGGCTAGTCGAGTAAAAACACGTGCGAGAGGATGCATCCCGCAGGCTAGTCGAGTAAAAACACGTGCGAGAGGATGCATCCCGCAGGCTAGTCGAGTAAAAACACGTGCGAGAGGATGCGTCCCGCAGGCTAGTCGAGCAAAAACACGCGCGAGAGCATGCATCCCGCAGGCTAGTCGAGTAAAAACACGTGCGAGAGGATGCATCCCGCAGGCTAGTCGAGTAAAAACACGTGCGAGAGGATGCGTCCCGCAGGCTAGTCGAGCAAAAACACGTGCGAGAGGATGCATCCCGCAGGCTAGTCAAGTAAAAACACGTGCGAGGTTTTGTGGGATGCGCATGGATAGTCGAGCAAAAACACGTGCGAGAGGATGCATCCCGCAGGGTAGTCGAGTAAAAACACGTGCGAGAGGATGCATCCCGCAGGCTAGTCGAGTAAAAACACGTGCGAGAGGATGCATCCCGCAGGCTAGTCGAGCAAAAACACGTGCGAGAGGATGCATCCCGCAGGCTAGTCGAGCAAAAACACGTGCGAGAGGATGCATCCTGCAGGCTAGTCGAGTAAAAACACGTGCGAGAGGATGCATCCCGCAGGCTAGTCGAGTAAAAACACGTGCAAGAGGATGCTTCCCGCAGGCTAGTCGAGTAAAAACACGTGCGAGAGGATGCATCCCGCAGGCTAGTCGAGTAAAAACACGTGCGAGAGGATGCTTCCCGCAGGCTAGTCGAGTAAAAACACGTGCGAGAGGATGCATCCCGCATGCTAGTCGAGTAAAAACACGTGCAAGAGGATGCTTCCCGCAGGCTAGTCGAGTAAAAACACGTGCGAGAGGATGCATCCCGCAGGCTAGTCGAGTAAAAACACGTGCGAGAGGATGCTTCCCGCAGGCTAGTCGAGTAAAAACACGTGCGAGAGGATGCATCCCGCATGCTAGTCGAGTAAAAACACGTGCAAGAGGATGCTTCCCGCAGGGTAGTCGAGTAAAAACACGTGCAAGAGGATGCTTCCCGCAGGCTAGTCGAGTAACAACACGTGCGAGAGGATGCATCCCGCAGGCTAGTCGAGTAAAAACACGTGCGAGAGGATGCGTCCCGCAGGCTAGTCGAGCAAAAACACGTGCGAGAGGATGCATCCCGCAGGCTAGTCGAGCAAAAACACGTGCGAGAGGATGCATCCCGCAGGCTAGTCGAGTAAAAACACGTGCGAGAGGATGCATCCCGCAGGCTAGTCGAGTAAAAACACGTGCGAGGTTTTGTGGGATGCGCATGCACAGGTTTTGTGGGATGCGCATGCGCAGGTTTTGTGGGATGCGCATGCGCAGGTTTTTTGGGATGCGCATGGATAGTCGAGCAAAAACACGTGCGAGAGGATGCATCCCGCAGGGTAGTCGAGTAAAAACACGTGCGAGAGGATGCATCCCGCAGGCTAGTCGAGTAAAAACACGTGCGAGAGGATGCATCCCGCAGGCTAGTCGAGCAAAAACACGTGCGAGAGGATGCATCCCGCAGGCTAGTCGAGTAAAAACACGTGCGAGAGGATGCATCCTGCAGGCTAGTCGAGTAAAAACACGTGCGAGAGGATGCATCCCGCAGGGTAGTCGAGTAAAAACACGTGCAAGAGGATGCTTCCCGCAGGCTAGTCGAGTAAAAACACGTGCGAGAGGATGCATCCCGCAGGCTAGTCGAGTAAAAACACGTGCGAGAGGATGCGTCCCGCAGGCTAGTCGAGCAAAAACACGTGCGAGAGGATGCATCCCGCAGGCTAGTCGAGCAAAAACACGTGCGAGAGGATGCATCCCGCAGGCTAGTCGAGTAAAAACACGTGCGAGAGGATGCATCCCGCAGGCTAGTCGAGTAAAAACACGTGCGAGGTTTTGTGGGATGCGCATGCGCAGGTTTTGTGGGATGCGCATGCGCAGGTTTTTTGGGATGCGCATGGATAGTCGAGCAAAAACACGTGCGAGAGGATGCATGCCGCAGGGTAGTCGAGTAAAAACACGTGCGAGAGGATGCATCCCGCAGGCTAGTCGAGTAAAAACACGTGCGAGAGGATGCATCCCGCAGGCTAGTCGAGCAAAAACACGTGCGAAAGGATGCATCCCGCAGGCTAGTCGAGCAAAAACACGTGCGAGAGGATGCATCCCGCAGGCTAGTCGAGCAAAAACACGTGCGAGAGGATGCATCCCGCAGGCTAGTTGAGTAAAAACACGTGCGAGAGGATGCATCCCGCAGGCTAGTCGAGCAAAAACACGTGCGAGAGGATGCATCCCGCAGGCTAGTCGAGTAAAAACACGTGCGAGAGGATGCATCCCGCAGGCTAGTCGAGTAAAAACACGTGCGAGGTTTTGTGGGATGCGCATGCGCAGGTTTTGTGGGATGCGCATGCGCAGGTTTTTTGGGATGCGCATGGATAGTCGAGCAAAAACACGTGCGAGAGGATGCATCCCGCAGGGTAGTCGAGTAAAAACACGTGCGAGAGGATGCATCCCGCAGGCTAGTCGAGTAAAAACACGTGCGAGAGGATGCATCCCGCAGGCTAGTCGAGCAAAAACACGTGCGAAAGGATGCATCCCGCAGGCTAGTCGAGCAAAAACACGTGCGAGAGGATGCATCCCGCAGGCTTGTCGAGCAAAAACACGTGCGAGAGGATGCATCCCGCAGGCTAGTCGAGTAAAAACACGTGCGAGAGGATGCATCCTGCAGGCTAGTCGAGTAAAAACACGTGCGAGAGGATGCATCCCGCAGGCTAGTCGAGTAAAAACACGTGCAAGAGGATGCTTCCCGCAGGCTAGTCGAGTAAAAACACGTGCGAGAGGATGCATCCCGCAGGCTAGTCGAGTAAAAACACGTGCGAGAGGATGCGTCCCGCAGGCTAGTCGAGCAAAAACACGTGCGAGAGGATGCATCCCGCAGGCTAGTCGAGCAAAAACACGTGCGAGAGGATGCATCCCGCAGGCTAGTCGAGTAAAAACACGTGCGAGAGGATGCATCCCGCAGGCTAGTCGAGTAAAAACACGTGCGAGAGGATGCATCCCGCAGGCTAGTCGAGTAAAAACACGTGCGAGAGGATGCGTCCCGCAGGCTAGTCGAGCAAAAACACGTGCGAGAGGATGCATCCCGCAGGCTAGTCGAGCAAAAACACGTGCGAGAGGATGCATCCCGCAGGCTAGTCGAGTAAAAACACGTGCGAGAGGATGCATCCCGCAGGCTAGTCGAGTAAAAACACGTGCGAGAGGATGCGTCCCGCAGGCTAGTCGAGCAAAAACACGTGCGAGAGGATGCATCCCGCAGGCTAGTCGAGCAAAAACACGTGCGAGAGGATGCATCCCGCAGGCTAGTCGAGTAAAAACACGTGCGAGAGGATGCATCCCGCAGGCTAGTCGAGTAAAAACACGTGCGAGAGGATGCATCCCGCAGGCTAGTCGAGTAAAAACACGTGCGAGAGGATGCATCCCGCAGGCTAGTCGAGTAAAAACACGTGCGAGAGGATGCATCCCGCAGGCTAGTCGAGTAAAAACACGTGCGAGAGGATGCGTCCCGCAGGCTAGTCGAGCAAAAACACGCGCGAGAGCATGCATCCCGCAGGCTAGTCGAGTAAAAACACGTGCGAGAGGATGCATCCCGCAGGCTAGTCGAGTAAAAGCACGTGCGAGAGGATGCGTCCCGCAGGCTAGTCGAGCAAAAACACGTGCGAGAGGATGCATCCCGCAGGCTAGTCGAGTAAAAACACGTGCGAGGTTTTGTGGGATGCGCATGCGCAGGTTTTGTGGGATGCGCATGCGCAGGTTTTGTGGGATGCGCATGCGCAGGTTTTTTGGGATGCGCATGGATAGTCGAGCAAAAACACGTGCGAGAGGATGCATCCCGCAGGGTAGTCGAGTAAAAACACGTGCGAGAGGATGCATCCCGCAGGCTAGTCGAGCAAAAACACGTGCGAGAGGATGCATCCCGCAGGCTAGTCGAGTAAAAAGACGTGCGAGAGGATGCATCCTGCAGGCTAGTCGAGTAAAAACACGTGCGAGAGGATGCGTCCCGCAGGCTAGTCGAGTAAAAACACGTGCGAGAGGATGCATCCCGCAGGCTAGTCGAGCAAAAACACGTGCGAGAGGATGCATCCCGCAGGCTAGTCGAGTAAAAACACGTGCGAGAGGATGCATCCCGCAGGCTAGTCGAGTAAAAACACGTGCGAGGTTTTGTGGGATGCGCATGCGCAGGTTTTGTGGGATGCGCATGCGCAGGTTTTGTGGGATGCGCATGCGCAGGTTTTTGGGATGCGCATGGATAGTCGAGCAAAAACACGTGCGAGAGGATGCATCCCGCAGGGTAGTCGAGTAAAAACACGTGCGAGAGGATGCATCCCGCAGGCTAGTCGAGTAAAAACACGTGCGAGAGGATGCATCCCGCAGGCTAGTCGAGCAAAAACACGTGCGAAAGGATGCATCCCGCAGGCTAGTCGAGCAAAAACACGTGCGAGAGGATGCATCCCGCAGGCTAGTCGAGCAAAAACACGTGCGAGAGGATGCATCCCGCAGGCTAGTCGAGTAAAAACACGTGCGAGAGGATGCATCCTGCAGGCTAGTCGAGTAAAAACACGTGCGAGAGGATGCATCCCGCAGGCTAGTCGAGTAAAAACACGTGCAAGAGGATGCTTCCCGCAGGCTAGTCGAGTAAAAACACGTGCGAGAGGATGCATCCCGCAGGCTAGTCGAGTAAAAACACGTGCGAGAGGATGCGTCCCGCAGGCTAGTCGAGCAAAAACACGTGCGAGAGGATGCATCCCGCAGGCTAGTCGAGCAAAAACACGTGCGAGAGGATGCATCCCGCAGGCTAGTCGAGTAAAAACACGTGCGAGAGGATGCATCCCGCAGGCTAGTCGAGTAAAAACACGTGCGAGAGGATGCATCCCGCAGGCTAGTCGAGTAAAAACACGTGCGAGAGGATGCGCCCCGCAGGCTAGTCGAGCAAAAACACGTGCGAGAGGATGCATCCCGCAGGCTAGTCGAGCAAAAACACGTGCGAGAGGATGCATCCCGCAGGCTAGTCGAGTAAAAACACGTGCGAGAGGATGCTTCCCGCAGGCTAGTCGAGCAAAAACACGTGCGAGAGGATGCATCCCGCAGGCTAGTCGAGTAAAAACACGTGCGAGGTTTTGTGGGATGCGCATGCGCAGGTTTTGTGGGATGCGCATGCGCAGGTTTTGTGGGATGCGCATGCGCAGGTTTTTTGGGATGCGCATGGATAGTCGAGCAAAAACACGTGCGAGAGGATGCATCCCGCAGGGTAGTCGAGTAAAAACACGTGCGAGAGGATGCATCCCGCAGGCTAGTCGAGCAAAAACACGTGCGAGAGGATGCATCCCGCAGGCTAGTCGAGTAAAAAGACGTGCGAGAGGATGCATCCTGCAGGCTAGTCGAGTAAAAACACGTGCGAGAGGATGCGTCCCGCAGGCTAGTCGAGTAAAAACACGTGCGAGAGGATGCATCCCGCAGGCTAGTCGAGCAAAAACACGTGCGAGAGGATGCATCCCGCAGGCTAGTCGAGTAAAAACACGTGCGAGAGGATGCATCCCGCAGGCTAGTCGAGTAAAAACACGTGCGAGGTTTTGTGGGATGCGCATGCGCAGGTTTTGTGGGATGCGCATGCGCAGGTTTTGTGGGATGCGCATGCGCAGGTTTTTTGGGATGCGCATGGATAGTCGAGCAAAAACACGTGCGAGAGGATGCATCCCGCAGGGTAGTCGAGTAAAAACACGTGCGAGAGGATGCATCCCGCAGGCTAGTCGAGTAAAAACACGTGCGAGAGGATGCATCCCGCAGGCTAGTCGAGCAAAAACACGTGCGAAAGGATGCATCCCGCAGGCTAGTCGAGCAAAAACACGTGCGAGAGGATGCATCCCGCAGGCTAGTCGAGCAAAAACACGTGCGAGAGGATGCATCCCGCAGGCTAGTCGAGTAAAAACACGTGCGAGAGGATGCATCCTGCAGGCTAGTCGAGTAAAAACACGTGCGAGAGGATGCATCCCGCAGGCTAGTCGAGTAAAAACACGTGCAAGAGGATGCTTCCCGCAGGCTAGTCGAGTAAAAACACGTGCGAGAGGATGCATCCCGCAGGCTAGTCGAGTAAAAACACGTGCGAGAGGATGCGTCCCGCAGGCTAGTCGAGCAAAAACACGTGCGAGAGGATGCATCCCGCAGGCTAGTCGAGCAAAAACACGTGCGAGAGGATGCATCCCGCAGGCTAGTCGAGTAAAAACACGTGCGAGAGGATGCATCCCGCAGGCTAGTCGAGTAAAAACACGTGCGAGAGGATGCATCCCGCAGGCTAGTCGAGTAAAAACACGTGCGAGAGGATGCGCCCCGCAGGCTAGTCGAGCAAAAACACGTGCGAGAGGATGCATCCCGCAGGCTAGTCGAGCAAAAACACGTGCGAGAGGATGCATCCCGCAGGCTAGTCGAGTAAAAACACGTGCGAGAGGATGCTTCCCGCAGGCTAGTCGAGTAAAAACACGTGCGAGAGGATGCATCCCGCAGGCTAGTCGAGTAAAAACACGTGCGAGAGGATGCTTCCCGCAGGCTAGTCGAGTAAAAACACGTGCGAGAGGATGCATCCCGCATGCTAGTCGAGTAAAAACACGTGCAAGAGGATGCTTCCCGCAGGCTAGTCGAGTAAAAACACGTGCGAGAGGATGCATCCCGCAGGCTAGTCGAGTAAAAACACGTGCAAGAGGATGCTTCCCGCAGGCTAGTCGAGTAAAAACACGTGCGAGAGGATGCATCCCGCAGGCTAGTCGAGTAAAAACACGTGCGAGAGGATGCGTCCCGCAGGCTAGTCGAGCAAAAACACGTGCGAGAGGATGCATCCCGCAGGCTAGTCGAGCAAAAACACGTGCGAGAGGATGCATCCCGCAGGCTAGTCGAGTAAAAACACGTGCGAGAGGATGCATCTCGCAGGCTAGTCGAGTAAAAACACGTGCGAGGTTTTGTGGGATGCGCATGCGCAGGTTTTGTGGGATGCGCATGCGCAGGTTTTTTGGGATGCGCATGGATAGTCGAGCAAAAACACGTGCGAGAGGATGCATCCCGCAGGGTAGTCGAGTAAAAACACGTGCGAGAGGATGCATCCCGCAGGCTAGTCGAGTAAAAACACGTGCGAGAGGATGCATCCCGCAGGCTAGTCGAGCAAAAACACGTGCGAAAGGATGCATCCCGCAGGCTAGTCGAGCAAAAACACGTGCGAGAGGATGCATCCCGCAGGCTTGTCGAGCAAAAACACGTGCGAGAGGATGCATCCCGCAGGCTAGTCGTGTAAAAACACGTGCGAGAGGATGCATCCTGCAGGCTAGTCGAGTAAAAACACGTGCGAGAGGATGCATCCCGCAGGCTAGTCGAGTAAAAACACGTGCAAGAGGATGCTTCCCGCAGGCTAGTCGAGTAAAAACACGTGCGAGAGGATGCATCCCGCAGGCTAGTCGAGTAAAAACACGTGCGAGAGGATGCGTCCCGCAGGCTAGTCGAGCAAAAACACGTGCGAGAGGATGCATCCCGCAGGCTAGTCGAGCAAAAACACGTGCGAGAGGATGCATCCCGCAGGCTAGTCGAGTAAAAACACGTGCGAGAGGATGCATCCCGCAGGCTAGTCGAGTAAAAACACGTGCGAGAGGATGCATCCCGCAGGCTAGTCGAGTAAAAACACGTGCGAGAGGATGCGTCCCGCAGGCTAGTCGAGCAAAAACACGTGCGAGAGGATGCATCCCGCAGGCTAGTCGAGCAAAAACACGTGCGAGAGGATGCATCCCGCAGGCTAGTCGAGCAAAAACACGTGCGAGAGGATGCGTCCCGCAGGCTAGTCGAGCAAAAACACGTGCGAGAGGATGCATCCCGCAGGCTAGTCGAGCAAAAACACGTGCGAGAGGATGCATCCCGCAGGCTAGTCGAGTAAAAACACGTGCGAGAGGATGCGTCCCGCAGGCTAGTCGAGCAAAAACACGTGCGAGAGGATGCATCCCGCAGGCTAGTCGAGTAAAAACACGTGCGAGAGGATGCATCCCGCAGGCTAGTCGAGTAAAAACACGTGCGAGGTTTTGTGGGATGCGCATGCGCAGGTTTTGTGGGATGCGCATGCGCAGGTTTTGTGGGATGCGCATGCGCAGGTTTTGTGGGATGCGCATGCGCAGGTTTTTTGGGATGCGCATGGATAGTCGAGCAAAAACACGTGCGAGAGGATGCATCCCGCAGGGTAGTCGAGTAAAAACACGTGCGAGAGGATGCATCCCGCAGGCTAGTCGAGTAAAAACACGTGCGAGAGGATGCATCCCGCAGGCTAGTCGAGCAAAAACACGTGCGAAAGGATGCATCCCGCAGGCTAGTCGAGCAAAAACACGTGCGAGAGGATGCATCCCGCAGGCTAGTCGAGCAAAAACACGTGCGAGAGGATGCATCCCGCAGGCTAGTCGAGTAAAAACACGTGCGAGAGGATGCATCCCGCAGGCTAGTCGAGTAAAAACACGTGCGAGGTTTTGTGGGATGCGCATGCGCAGGTTTTGTGGGATGCGCATGCGCAGGTTTTGTGGGATGCGCATGCGCAGGTTTTTTGGGTTGCGCATGGATAGTCGAGCAAAAACACGTGCGAGAGGATGCATCCCGCAGGGTAGTCGAGTAAAAACACGTGCGAGAGGATGCATCCCGCAGGCTAGTCGAGTAAAAACACGTGCGAGAGGATGCATCCCGCAGGCTAGTCGAGCAAAAACACGTGCGAAAGGATGCATCCCGCAGGCTAGTCGAGCAAAAACACGTGCGAGAGGATGCATCCCGCAGGCTAGTCGAGCAAAAACACGTGCGAGAGGATGCATCCCGCAGGCTAGTCGAGTAAAAACACGTGCGAGAGGATGCATCCTGCAGGCTAGTCGAGTAAAAACACGTGCGAGAGGATGCATCCCGCAGGCCAGTCGAGTAAAAACACGTGCAAGAGGATGCTTCCTGCAGGCTTGTCGAGTAAAAACACGTGCGAGAGGATGCATCCCGCAGGCTAGTCGAGTAAAAACACGTGCGAGAGGATGCGTCCCGCAGGCTAGTCGAGCAAAAACACGTGCGAGAGGATGCATCCCGCAGGCTAGTCGAGCAAAAACACGTGCGAGAGGATGCATCCCGCAGGCTAGTCGAGTAAAAACACGTGCGAGAGGATGCATCCCGCAGGCTAGTCGAGTAAAAACACGTGCGAGAGGATGCATCCCGCAGGCTAGTCGAGTAAAAACACGTGCGAGAGGATGCGTCCCGCAGGCTAGTCGAGCAAAAACACGTGCGAGAGGATGCATCCCGCAGGCTAGTCGAGCAAAAACACGTGCGAGAGGATGCATCCCGCAGGCTAGTCGAGTAAAAACACGTGCGAGAGGATGCATCCCGCAGGCTAGTCGAGTAAAAACACGTGCGAGAGGATGCGTCCCGCAGGCTAGTCGAGCAAAAACACGTGCGAGAGGATGCATCCCGCAGGCTAGTCGAGCAAAAACACGTGCGAGAGGATGCATCCCGCAGGCTAGTCGAGTAAAAACACGTGCGAGAGGATGCATCCCGCAGGCTAGTCGAGTAAAAACACGTGCGAGAGGATGCATCCCGCAGGCTAGTCGAGTAAAAACACGTGCGAGAGGATGCATCCCGCAGGCTAGTCGAGTAAAAACACGTGCGAGAGGATGCATCCCGCAGGCTAGTCGAGTAAAAACACGTGCGAGAGGATGCATCCCGCAGGCTAGTCGAGTAAAAACACGTGCGAGAGGATGCGTCCCGCAGGCTAGTCGAGCAAAAACACGCGCGAGAGCATGCATCCCGCAGGCTAGTCGAGTAAAAACACGTGCGAGAGGATGCATCCCGCAGGCTAGTCGAGTAAAAACACGTGCGAAGTTTTGTGGGATGCGCATGCACAGGTTTTGTGGGATGCGCATGCGCAGGTTTTGTGGGATGCGCATGCGCAGGTTTTGTGGGATGCGCATGCGCAGGTTTTTTGGGATGCGCATGGATAGTCGAGCAAAAACACGTGCGAGAGGATGCATCCCGCAGGGTAGTCGAGTAAAAACACGTGCGAGAGGATGCATCCCGCAGGCTAGTCGAGTAAAAACACGTGCGAGAGGATGCATCCCGCAGGCTAGTCGAGCAAAAACACGTGCGAGAGGATGCATCCCGCAGGCTAGTCGAGCAAAAACACGTGCGAGAGGATGCATCCCGCAGGCTAGTCGAGCAAAAACACGTGCGAGAGGATGCATCCCGCAGGCTAGTCGAGTAAAAACACGTGCGAGAGGATGCATCCTGCAGGCTAGTCGAGTAAAAACACGTGCGAGAGGATGCATCCCGCAGGGTAGTCGAGTAAAAACACGTGCAAGAGGATGCTTCCCGCAGGCTAGTCGAGTAAAAACACGTGCGAGAGGATGCATCCCGCAGGCTAGTCGAGTAAAAACACGTGCGAGAGGATGCGTCCCGCAGGCTAGTCGAGCAAAAACACGTGCGAGAGGATGCATCCCGCAGGCTAGTCGAGCAAAAACACGTGCGAGAGGATGCATCCCGCAGGCTAGTCGAGTAAAAACACGTGCGAGAGGATGCATCCCGCAGGCTAGTCGAGTAAAAACACGTGCGAGGTTTTGTGGGATGCGCATGCGCAGGTTTTGTGGGATGCGCATGCGCAGGTTTTGTGGGATGCGCATGCGCAGGTTTTGTGGGATGCGCATGCGCAGGTTTTTTGGGATGCGCATGGATAGTCGAGCAAAAACACGTGCGAGAGGATGCATCCCGCAGGGTAGTCGAGTAAAAACACGTGCGAGAGGATGCATCCCGCAGGCTAGTCGAGCAAAAACACGTGCGAGAGGATGCATCCCGCAGGCTAGTCGAGTAAAAAGACGTGCGAGAGGATGCATCCTGCAGGCTAGTCGAGTAAAAACACGTGCGAGAGGATGCGTCCCGCAGGCTAGTCGAGTAAAAACACGTGCGAGAGGATGCATCCCGCAGGCTAGTCGAGCAAAAACACGTGCGAGAGGATGCATCCCGCAGGCTAGTCGAGTAAAAACACGTGCGAGAGGATGCATCCCGCAGGCTAGTCGAGTAAAAACACGTGCGAGGTTTTGTGGGATGCGCATGCGCAGGTTTTGTGGGATGCGCATGCGCAGGTTTTGTGGGATGCGCATGCGCAGGTTTTTTGGGATGCGCATGGATAGTCGAGCAAAAACACGTGCGAGAGGATGCATCCCGCAGGGTAGTCGAGTAAAAACACGTGCGAGAGGATGCATCCCGCAGGCTAGTCGAGTAAAAACACGTGCGAGAGGATGCATCCCGCAGGCTAGTCGAGCAAAAACACGTGCGAAAGGATGCATCCCGCAGGCTAGTCGAGCAAAAACACGTGCGAGAGGATGCATCCCGCAGGCTAGTCGAGCAAAAACACGTGCGAGAGGATGCATCCCGCAGGCTAGTCGAGTAAAAACACGTGCGAGAGGATGCATCCTGCAGGCTAGTCGAGTAAAAACACGTGCGAGAGGATGCATCCCGCAGGCTAGTCGAGTAAAAACACGTGCAAGAGGATGCTTCCCGCAGGCTAGTCGAGTAAAAACACGTGCGAGAGGATGCATCCCGCAGGCTAGTCGAGTAAAAACACGTGCGAGAGGATGCGTCCCGCAGGCTAGTCGAGCAAAAACACGTGCGAGAGGATGCATCCCGCAGGCTAGTCGAGCAAAAACACGTGCGAGAGGATGCATCCCGCAGGCTAGTCGAGTAAAAACACGTGCGAGAGGATGCATCCCGCAGGCTAGTCGAGTAAAAACACGTGCGAGAGGATGCATCCCGCAGGCTAGTCGAGTAAAAACACGTGCGAGAGGATGCGCCCCGCAGGCTAGTCGAGCAAAAACACGTGCGAGAGGATGCATCCCGCAGGCTAGTCGAGCAAAAACACGTGCGAGAGGATGCATCCCGCAGGCTAGTCGAGTAAAAACACGTGCGAGAGGATGCTTCCCGCAGGCTAGTCGAGTAAAAACACGTGCGAGAGGATGCATCCCGCAGGCTAGTCGAGTAAAAACACGTGCGAGAGGATGCTTCCCGCAGGCTAGTCGAGTAAAAACACGTGCGAGAGGATGCATCCCGCATGCTAGTCGAGTAAAAACACGTGCAAGAGGATGCTTCCCGCAGGCTAGTCGAGTAAAAACACGTGCGAGAGGATGCATCCCGCAGGCTAGTCGAGTAAAAACACGTGCAAGAGGATGCTTCCCGCAGGCTAGTCGAGTAAAAACACGTGCGAGAGGATGCATCCCGCAGGCTAGTCGAGTAAAAACACGTGCGAGAGGATGCGTCCCGCAGGCTAGTCGAGCAAAAACACGTGCGAGAGGATGCATCCCGCAGGCTAGTCGAGCAAAAACACGTGCGAGAGGATGCATCCCGCAGGCTAGTCGAGTAAAAACACGTGCGAGAGGATGCATCCCGCAGGCTAGTCGAGTAAAAACACGTGCGAGGTTTTGTGGGATGCGCATGCGCAGGTTTTGTGGGATGCGCATGCGCAGGTTTTTTGGGATGCGCATGGATAGTCGAGCAAAAACACGTGCGAGAGGATGCATCCCGCAGGGTAGTCGAGTAAAAACACGTGCGAGAGGATGCATCCCGCAGGCTAGTCGAGTAAAAACACGTGCGAGAGGATGCATCCCGCAGGCTAGCCGAGTAAAAACACGTGCGAGAGGATGCATCCCGCAGGCTAGTCGAGCAAAAACACGTGCGAGAGGATGCATCCCGCAGGCTAGTCGAGTAAAAACACGTGCGAGAGGATGCATCCCGCAGGCTAGTCGAGTAAAAACACGTGCGAGGTTTTGTGGGATGCGCATGCGCAGGTTTTGTGGGATGCGCATGCGCAGGTTTTGTGGGATGCGCATGCGCAGGTTTTTTGGGTTGCGCATGGATAGTCGAGCAAAAACACGTGCGAGAGGATGCATCCCGCAGGGTAGTCGAGTAAAAACACGTGCGAGAGGATGCATCCCGCAGGCTAGTCGAGTAAAAACACGTGCGAGAGGATGCATCCCGCAGGATAGTCGAGCAAAAACACGTGCGAAAGGATGCATCCCGCAGGCTAGTCGAGCAAAAACACGTGCGAGAGGATGCATCCCGCAGGCTAGTCGAGCAAAAACACGTGCGAGAGGATGCATCCCGCAGGCTAGTCGAGTAAAAACACGTGCGAGAGGATGCATCCTGCAGGCTAGTCGAGTAAAAACACGTGCGAGAGGATGCATCCCGCAGGCCAGTCGAGTAAAAACACGTGCAAGAGGATGCTTCCTGCAGGCTTGTCGAGTAAAAACACGTGCGAGAGGATGCATCCCGCAGGCTAGTCGAGTAAAAACACGTGCGAGAGGATGCGTCCCGCAGGCTAGTCGAGCAAAAACACGTGCGAGAGGATGCATCCCGCAGGCTAGTCGAGCAAAAACACGTGCGAGAGGATGCATCCCGCAGGCTAGTCGAGTAAAAACACGTGCGAGAGGATGCATCCCGCAGGCTAGTCGAGTAAAAACACGTGCGAGAGGATGCATCCCGCAGGCTAGTCGAGTAAAAACACGTGCGAGAGGATGCGTCCCGCAGGCTAGTCGAGCAAAAACACGTGCGAGAGGATGCATCCCGCAGGCTAGTCGAGCAAAAACACGTGCGAGAGGATGCATCCCGCAGGCTAGTCGAGTAAAAACACGTGCGAGAGGATGCATCCCGCAGGCTAGTCGAGTAAAAACACGTGCGAGAGGATGCGTCCCGCAGGCTAGTCGAGCAAAAACACGTGCGAGAGGATGCATCCCGCAGGCTAGTCGAGCAAAAACACGTGCGAGAGGATGCATCCCGCAGGCTAGTCGAGTAAAAACACGTGCGAGAGGATGCATCCCGCAGGCTAGTCGAGTAAAAAACACGTGCGAGAGGATGCATCCCGCAGGCTAGTCGAGTAAAAACACGTGCGAGAGGATGCATCCCGCAGGCTAGTCGAGTAAAAACACGTGCGAGAGGATGCATCCCGCAGGCTAGTCGAGTAAAAACACGTGCGAGAGGATGCATCCCGCAGGCTAGTCGAGTAAAAACACGTGCGAGAGGATGCGTCCCGCAGGCTAGTCGAGCAAAAACACGCGCGAGAGCATGCATCCCGCAGGCTAGTCGAGTAAAAACACGTGCGAGAGGATGCATCCCGCAGGCTAGTCGAGTAAAAACACGTGCGAAGTTTTGTGGGATGCGCATGCGCAGGTTTTGTGGGATGCGCATGCGCAGGTTTTGTGGGATGCGCATGCGCAGGTTTTTTGGGATGCGCATGGATAGTCGAGCAAAAACACGTGCGAGAGGATGCATCCCGCAGGGTAGTCGAGTAAAAACACGTGCGAGAGGATGCATCCCGCAGGCTAGTCGAGTAAAAACACGTGCGAGAGGATGCATCCCGCAGGCTAGTCGAGCAAAAACACGTGCGAAAGGATGCATCCCGCAGGCTAGTCGAGCAAAAACACGTGCGAGAGGATGCATCCCGCAGGCTAGTCGAGCAAAAACACGTGCGAGAGGATGCATCCCGCAGGCTAGTCGAGTAAAAACACGTGCGAGAGGATGCATCCTGCAGGCTAGTCGAGTAAAAACACGTGCGAGAGGATGCATCCCGCAGGCTAGTCGAGTAAAAACACGTGCAAGAGGATGCTTCCCGCAGGCTAGTCGAGTAAAAACACGTGCGAGAGGATGCATCCCGCAGGCTAGTCGAGTAAAAACACGTGCGAGAGGATGCGTCCCGCAGGCTAGTCGAGCAAAAACACGTGCGAGAGGATGCATCCCGCAGGCTAGTCGAGCAAAAACACGTGCGAGAGGATGCATCCCGCAGGCTAGTCGAGTAAAAACACGTGCGAGAGGATGCATCCCGCAGGCTAGTCGAGTAAAAACACGTGCGAGAGGATGCATCCCGCAGGCTAGTCGAGTAAAAACACGTGCGAGAGGATGCGCCCCGCAGGCTAGTCGAGCAAAAACACGTGCGAGAGGATGCATCCCGCAGGCTAGTCGAGCAAAAACACGTGCGAGAGGATGCATCCCGCAGGCTAGTCGAGTAAAAACACGTGCGAGAGGATGCTTCCCGCAGGCTAGTCGAGTAAAAACACGTGCGAGAGGATGCATCCCGCAGGCTAGTCGAGTAAAAACACGTGCGAGAGGATGCTTCCCGCAGGCTAGTCGAGTAAAAACACGTGCGAGAGGATGCATCCCGCATGCTAGTCGAGTAAAAACACGTGCAAGAGGATGCTTCCCGCAGGCTAGTCGAGTAAAAACACGTGCGAGAGGATGCATCCCGCAGGCTAGTCGAGTAAAAACACGTGCAAGAGGATGCTTCCCGCAGGCTAGTCGAGTAAAAACACGTGCGAGAGGATGCATCCCGCAGGCTAGTCGAGTAAAAACACGTGCGAGAGGATGCGTCCCGCAGGCTAGTCGAGCAAAAACACGTGCGAGAGGATGCATCCCGCAGGCTAGTCGAGCAAAAACACGTGCGAGAGGATGCATCCCGCAGGCTAGTCGAGTAAAAACACGTGCGAGAGGATGCATCCCGCAGGCTAGTCGAGTAAAAACACGTGCGAGGTTTTGTGGGATGCGCATGCGCAGGTTTTGTGGGATGCGCATGCGCAGGTTTTTTGGGATGCGCATGGATAGTCGAGCAAAAACACGTGCGAGAGGATGCATCCCGCAGGGTAGTCGAGTAAAAACACGTGCGAGAGGATGCATCCCGCAGGCTAGTCGAGTAAAAACACGTGCGAGAGGATGCATCCCGCAGGCTAGCCGAGTAAAAACACGTGCGAGAGGATGCATCCCGCAGGCTAGTCGAGCAAAAACACGTGCGAGAGGATGCATCCCGCAGGCTAGTCGAGTAAAAACACGTGCGAGAGGATGCATCCCGCAGGCTAGTCGAGTAAAAACACGTGCGAGGTTTTGTGGGATGCGCATGCGCAGGTTTTGTGGGATGCGCATGCGCAGGTTTTGTGGGATGCGCATGCGCAGGTTTTTTGGGTTGCGCATGGATAGTCGAGCAAAAACACGTGCGAGAGGATGCATCCCGCAGGGTAGTCGAGTAAAAACACGTGCGAGAGGATGCATCCCGCAGGCTAGTCGAGTAAAAACACGTGCGAGAGGATGCATCCCGCAGGATAGTCGAGCAAAAACACGTGCGAAAGGATGCATCCCGCAGGCTAGTCGAGCAAAAACACGTGCGAGAGGATGCATCCCGCAGGCTAGTCGAGCAAAAACACGTGCGAGAGGATGCATCCCGCAGGCTAGTCGAGTAAAAACACGTGCGAGAGGATGCATCCTGCAGGCTAGTCGAGTAAAAACACGTGCGAGAGGATGCATCCCGCAGGCCAGTCGAGTAAAAACACGTGCAAGAGGATGCTTCCTGCAGGCTTGTCGAGTAAAAACACGTGCGAGAGGATGCATCCCGCAGGCTAGTCGAGTAAAAACACGTGCGAGAGGATGCGTCCCGCAGGCTAGTCGAGCAAAAACACGTGCGAGAGGATGCATCCCGCAGGCTAGTCGAGCAAAAACACGTGCGAGAGGATGCATCCCGCAGGCTAGTCGAGTAAAAACACGTGCGAGAGGATGCATCCCGCAGGCTAGTCGAGTAAAAACACGTGCGAGAGGATGCATCCCGCAGGCTAGTCGAGTAAAAACACGTGCGAGAGGATGCGTCCCGCAGGCTAGTCGAGCAAAAACACGTGCGAGAGGATGCATCCCGCAGGCTAGTCGAGCAAAAACACGTGCGAGAGGATGCATCCCGCAGGCTAGTCGAGTAAAAACACGTGCGAGAGGATGCATCCCGCAGGCTAGTCGAGTAAAAACACGTGCGAGAGGATGCGTCCCGCAGGCTAGTCGAGCAAAAACACGTGCGAGAGGATGCATCCCGCAGGCTAGTCGAGCAAAAACACGTGCGAGAGGATGCATCCCGCAGGCTAGTCGAGTAAAAACACGTGCGAGAGGATGCATCCCGCAGGCTAGTCGAGTAAAAACACGTGCGAGAGGATGCATCCCGCAGGCTAGTCGAGTAAAAACACGTGCGAGAGGATGCATCCCGCAGGCTAGTCGAGTAAAAACACGTGCGAGAGGATGCATCCCGCAGGCTAGTCGAGTAAAAACACGTGCGAGAGGATGCATCCCGCAGGCTAGTCGAGTAAAAACACGTGCGAGAGGATGCGTCCCGCAGGCTAGTCGAGCAAAAACACGCGCGAGAGCATGCATCCCGCAGGCTAGTCGAGTAAAAACACGTGCGAGAGGATGCATCCCGCAGGCTAGTCGAGTAAAAACACGTGCGAAGTTTTGTGGGATGCGCATGCACAGGTTTTGTGGGATGCGCATGCGCAGGTTTTGTGGGATGCGCATGCGCAGGTTTTGTGGGATGCGCATGCGCAGGTTTTTTGGGATGCGCATGGATAGTCGAGCAAAAACACGTGCGAGAGGATGCATCCCGCAGGGTAGTCGAGTAAAAACACGTGCGAGAGGATGCATCCCGCAGGCTAGTCGAGTAAAAACACGTGCGAGAGGATGCATCCCGCAGGCTAGTCGAGCAAAAACACGTGCGAGAGGATGCATCCCGCAGGCTAGTCGAGCAAAAACACGTGCGAGAGGATGCATCCCGCAGGCTAGTCGAGCAAAAACACGTGCGAGAGGATGCATCCCGCAGGCTAGTCGAGTAAAAACACGTGCGAGAGGATGCATCCTGCAGGCTAGTCGAGTAAAAACACGTGCGAGAGGATGCATCCCGCAGGGTAGTCGAGTAAAAACACGTGCAAGAGGATGCTTCCCGCAGGCTAGTCGAGTAAAAACACGTGCGAGAGGATGCATCCCGCAGGCTAGTCGAGTAAAAACACGTGCGAGAGGATGCGTCCCGCAGGCTAGTCGAG
Organism: Lasioglossum baleicum; assembly: GCF_051020765.1. Classification (NCBI taxonomy): domain Eukaryota; kingdom Metazoa; phylum Arthropoda; class Insecta; order Hymenoptera; family Halictidae; genus Lasioglossum; species Lasioglossum baleicum. The sequence continues at coordinate 69,546 of NW_027469460.1, read as the reverse complement.
CAAAAACACGTGCGAGAGGATGCATCCCGCAGGCTAGTCGAGCAAAAACACGTGCGAGAGGATGCATCCCGCAGGCTAGTCGAGTAAAAACACGTGCGAGAGGATGCATCCCGCAGGCTAGTCGAGTAAAAACACGTGCGAGGTTTTGTGGGATGCGCATGCGCAGGTTTTGTGGGATGCGCATGCGCAGGTTTTGTGGGATGCGCATGCGCAGGTTTTGTGGGATGCGCATGCGCAGGTTTTTTGGGATGCGCATGGATAGTCGAGCAAAAACACGTGCGAGAGGATGCATCCCGCAGGGTAGTCGAGTAAAAACACGTGCGAGAGGATGCATCCCGCAGGCTAGTCGAGCAAAAACACGTGCGAGAGGATGCATCCCGCAGGCTAGTCGAGTAAAAAGACGTGCGAGAGGATGCATCCTGCAGGCTAGTCGAGTAAAAACACGTGCGAGAGGATGCGTCCCGCAGGCTAGTCGAGTAAAAACACGTGCGAGAGGATGCATCCCGCAGGCTAGTCGAGCAAAAACACGTGCGAGAGGATGCATCCCGCAGGCTAGTCGAGTAAAAACACGTGCGAGAGGATGCATCCCGCAGGCTAGTCGAGTAAAAACACGTGCGAGGTTTTGTGGGATGCGCATGCGCAGGTTTTGTGGGATGCGCATGCGCAGGTTTTGTGGGATGCGCATGCGCAGGTTTTTTGGGATGCGCATGGATAGTCGAGCAAAAACACGTGCGAGAGGATGCATCCCGCAGGGTAGTCGAGTAAAAACACGTGCGAGAGGATGCATCCCGCAGGCTAGTCGAGTAAAAACACGTGCGAGAGGATGCATCCCGCAGGCTAGTCGAGCAAAAACACGTGCGAAAGGATGCATCCCGCAGGCTAGTCGAGCAAAAACACGTGCGAGAGGATGCATCCCGCAGGCTAGTCGAGCAAAAACACGTGCGAGAGGATGCATCCCGCAGGCTAGTCGAGTAAAAACACGTGCGAGAGGATGCATCCTGCAGGCTAGTCGAGTAAAAACACGTGCGAGAGGATGCATCCCGCAGGCTAGTCGAGTAAAAACACGTGCAAGAGGATGCTTCCCGCAGGCTAGTCGAGTAAAAACACGTGCGAGAGGATGCATCCCGCAGGCTAGTCGAGTAAAAACACGTGCGAGAGGATGCGTCCCGCAGGCTAGTCGAGCAAAAACACGTGCGAGAGGATGCATCCCGCAGGCTAGTCGAGCAAAAACACGTGCGAGAGGATGCATCCCGCAGGCTAGTCGAGTAAAAACACGTGCGAGAGGATGCATCCCGCAGGCTAGTCGAGTAAAAACACGTGCGAGAGGATGCATCCCGCAGGCTAGTCGAGTAAAAACACGTGCGAGAGGATGCGCCCCGCAGGCTAGTCGAGCAAAAACACGTGCGAGAGGATGCATCCCGCAGGCTAGTCGAGCAAAAACACGTGCGAGAGGATGCATCCCGCAGGCTAGTCGAGTAAAAACACGTGCGAGAGGATGCTTCCCGCAGGCTAGTCGAGTAAAAACACGTGCGAGAGGATGCATCCCGCAGGCTAGTCGAGTAAAAACACGTGCGAGAGGATGCTTCCCGCAGGCTAGTCGAGTAAAAACACGTGCGAGAGGATGCATCCCGCATGCTAGTCGAGTAAAAACACGTGCAAGAGGATGCTTCCCGCAGGCTAGTCGAGTAAAAACACGTGCGAGAGGATGCATCCCGCAGGCTAGTCGAGTAAAAACACGTGCAAGAGGATGCTTCCCGCAGGCTAGTCGAGTAAAAACACGTGCGAGAGGATGCATCCCGCAGGCTAGTCGAGTAAAAACACGTGCGAGAGGATGCGTCCCGCAGGCTAGTCGAGCAAAAACACGTGCGAGAGGATGCATCCCGCAGGCTAGTCGAGTAAAAACACGTGCGAGAGGATGCATCCCGCAGGCTAGTCGAGTAAAAACACGTGCGAGAGGATGCGTCCCGCAGGCTAGTCGAGCAAAAACACGTGCGAGAGGATGCATCCCGCAGGCTAGTCGAGCAAAAACACGTGCGAGAGGATGCATCCCGCAGGCTAGTCGAGCAAAAACACGTGCGAGAGGATGCGTCCCGCAGGCTAGTCGAGCAAAAACACGTGCGAGAGGATGCATCCCGCAGGCTAGTCGAGCAAAAACACGTGCGAGAGGATGCATCCCGCAGGCTAGTCGAGTAAAAACACGTGCGAGAGGATGCGTCCCGCAGGCTAGTCGAGCAAAAACACGTGCGAGAGGATGCATCCCGCAGGCTAGTCGAGCAAAAACACGTGCGAGAGGATGCATCCCGCAGGCTAGTCGAGTAAAAACACGTGCGAGAGGATGCATCCCGCAGGCTAGTCGAGTAAAAACACGTGCGAGGTTTTGTGGGATGCGCATGCGCAGGTTTTGTGGGATGCGCATGCGCAGGTTTTGTGGGATGCGCATGCGCAGGTTTTGTGGGATGCGCATGCGCAGGTTTTTTGGGATGCGCATGGATAGTCGAGCAAAAACACGTGCGAGAGGATGCATCCCGCAGGGTAGTCGAGTAAAAACACGTGCGAGAGGATGCATCCCGCAGGCTAGTCGAGTAAAAACACGTGCGAGAGGATGCATCCCGCAGGCTAGTCGAGCAAAAACACGTGCGAAAGGATGCATCCCGCAGGCTAGTCGAGCAAAAACACGTGCGAGAGGATGCATCCCGCAGGCTAGTCGAGCAAAAACACGTGCGAGAGGATGCATCCCGCAGGCTAGTCGAGTAAAAACACGTGCGAGAGGATGCATCCCGCAGGCTAGTCGAGTAAAAACACGTGCGAGGTTTTGTGGGATGCGCATGCGCAGGTTTTGTGGGATGCGCATGCGCAGGTTTTGTGGGATGCGCATGCGCAGGTTTTTTGGGTTGCGCATGGCTAGTCGAGTAAAAACACGTGCGAGAGGATGCATCCCGCAGGCCAGTCGAGTAAAAACACGTGCAAGAGGATGCTTCCTGCAGGCTTGTCGAGTAAAAACACGTGCGAGAGGATGCATCCCGCAGGCTAGTCGAGTAAAAACACGTGCGAGAGGATGCGTCCCGCAGGCTAGTCGAGCAAAAACACGTGCGAGAGGATGCATCCCGCAGGCTAGTCCAGCAAAAACACGTGCGAGAGGATGCATCCCGCAGGCTAGTCGAGTAAAAACACGTGCGAGAGGATGCATCCCGCAGGCTAGTCGAGTAAAAACACGTGCGAGAGGATGCATCCCGCAGGCTAGTCGAGTAAAAACACGTGCGAGAGGATGCGTCCCGCAGGCTAGTCGAGCAAAAACACGTGCGAGAGGATGCATCCCGCAGGCTAGTCGAGCAAAAACACGTGCGAGAGGATGCATCCCGCAGGCTAGTCGAGTAAAAACACGTGCGAGAGGATGCATCCCGCAGGCTAGTCGAGTAAAAACACGTGCGAGAGGATGCGTCCCGCAGGCTAGTCGAGCAAAAACACGTGCGAGAGGATGCATCCCGCAGGCTAGTCGAGCAAAAACACGTGCGAGAGGATGCATCCCGCAGGCTAGTCGAGTAAAAACACGTGCGAGAGGATGCATCCCGCAGGCTAGTCGAGTAAAAACACGTGCGAGAGGATGCATCCCGCAGGCTAGTCGAGTAAAAACACGTGCGAGAGGATGCATCCCGCAGGCTAGTCGAGTAAAAACACGTGCGAGAGGATGCATCCCGCAGGCTAGTCGAGTAAAAACACGTGCGAGAGGATGCATCCCGCAGGCTAGTCGAGTAAAAACACGTGCGAGAGGATGCGTCCCGCAGGCTAGTCGAGCAAAAACACGCGCGAGAGCATGCATCCCGCAGGCTAGTCGAGTAAAAACACGTGCGAGAGGATGCATCCCGCAGGCTAGTCGAGTAAAAACACGTGCGAAGTTTTGTGGGATGCGCATGCACAGGTTTTGTGGGATGCGCATGCGCAGGTTTTGTGGGATGCGCATGCGCAGGTTTTGTGGGATGCGCATGCGCAGGTTTTTTGGGATGCGCATGGATAGTCGAGCAAAAACACGTGCGAGAGGATGCATCCCGCAGGGTAGTCGAGTAAAAACACGTGCGAGAGGATGCATCCCGCAGGCTAGTCGAGTAAAAACACGTGCGAGAGGATGCATCCCGCAGGCTAGTCGAGCAAAAACACGTGCGAGAGGATGCATCCCGCAGGCTAGTCGAGCAAAAACACGTGCGAGAGGATGCATCCCGCAGGCTAGTCGAGCAAAAACACGTGCGAGAGGATGCATCCCGCAGGCTAGCCGAGTAAAAACACGTGCGAGAGGATGCATCCTGCAGGCTAGTCGAGTAAAAACACGTGCGAGAGGATGCATCCCGCAGGGTAGTCGAGTAAAAACACGTGCAAGAGGATGCTTCCCGCAGGCTAGTCGAGTAAAAACACGTGCGAGAGGATGCATCCCGCAGGCTAGTCGAGTAAAAACACGTGCGAGAGGATGCGTCCCGCAGGCTAGTCGAGCAAAAACACGTGCGAGAGGATGCATCCCGCAGGCTAGTCGAGCAAAAACACGTGCGAGAGGATGCATCCCGCAGGCTAGTCGAGTAAAAACACGTGCGAGAGGATGCATCCCGCAGGCTAGTCGAGTAAAAACACGTGCGAGGTTTTGTGGGATGCGCATGCGCAGGTTTTGTGGGATGCGCATGCGCAGGTTTTTTGGGATGCGCATGGATAGTCGAGCAAAAACACGTGCGATAGGATGCATCCCGCAGGGTAGTCGAGTAAAAACACGTGCGAGAGGATGCATCCCGCAGGCTAGTCGAGTAAAAACACGTGCGAGAGGATGCATCCCGCAGGCTAGTCGAGCAAAAACACGTGCGAAAGGATGCATCCCGCAGGCTAGTCGAGCAAAAACACGTGCGAGAGGATGCATCCCGCAGGCTTGTCGAGCAAAAACACGTGCGAGAGGATGCATCCCGCAGGCTAGTCGTGTAAAAACACGTGCGAGAGGATGCATCCTGCAGGCTAGTCGAGTAAAAACACGTGCGAGAGGATGCATCCCGCAGGCTAGTCGAGTAAAAACACGTGCAAGAGGATGCTTCCCGCAGGCTAGTCGAGTAAAAACACGTGCGAGAGGATGCATCCCGCAGGCTAGTCGAGTAAAAACACGTGCGAGAGGATGCGTCCCGCAGGCTAGTCGAGCAAAAACACGTGCGAGAGGATGCATCCCGCAGGCTAGTCGAGCAAAAACACGTGCGAGAGGATGCATCCCGCAGGCTAGTCGAGTAAAAACACGTGCGAGAGGATGCATCCCGCAGGCTAGTCGAGTAAAAACACGTGCGAGAGGATGCATCCCGCAGGCTAGTCGAGTAAAAACACGTGCGAGAGGAAGCGTCCCGCAGGCTAGTCGAGCAAAAACACGTGCGAGAGGATGCATCCCGCAGGCTAGTCGAGCAAAAACACGTGCGAGAGGATGCATCCCGCAGGCTAGTCGAGCAAAAACACGTGCGAGAGGATGCGTCCCGCAGGCTAGTCGAGCAAAAACACGTGCGAGAGGATGCATCCCGCAGGCTAGTCGAGCAAAAACACGTGCGAGAGGATGCATCCCGCAGGCTAGTCGAGTAAAAACACGTGCGAGAGGATGCGTCCCGCAGGCTAGTCGAGCAAAAACACGTGCGAGAGGATGCATCCCGCAGGCTAGTCGAGCAAAAACACGTGCGAGAGGATGCATCCCGCAGGCTAGTCGAGTAAAAACACGTGCGAGAGGATGCATCCCGCAGGCTAGTCGAGTAAAAACACGTGCGAGGTTTTGTGGGATGCGCATGCGCAGGTTTTGTGGGATGCGCATGCGCAGGTTTTGTGGGATGCGCATGCGCAGGTTTTTTGGGATGCGCATGGATAGTCGAGCAAAAACACGTGCGAGAGGATGCATCCCGCAGGGTAGTCGAGTAAAAACACGTGCGAGAGGATGCATCCCGCAGGCTAGTCGAGTAAAAAAAACACGTGCGAGAGGATGCATCCCCGCAGGCTAGTCGAGCAAAAACACGTGCGAAAGGATGCATCCCGCAGGCTAGTCGAGCAAAAACACGTGCGAGAGGATGCATCCCGCAGGCTAGTCGAGCAAAAACATGTGCGAGAGGATGCATCCCGCAGGCTAGTCGAGTAAAAACACGTGCGAGGTTTTGTGGGATGCGCATGCGCAGGTTTTGTGGGATGCGCATGCGCAGGTTTTGTGGGATGCGCATGCGCAGGTTTTTTTTGGGATGCGCATGGATAGTCGAGCAAAAAACACGTGCGAGAGGATGCATCCCGCAGGCTAGTCGAGTAAAAACACGTGCGAGAGGATGCGTCCCGCAGGCTAGTCGAGCAAAAAACACGTGCGAGGAGGATGCATCCCGCAGGCTAGTCGAGCAAAAACACGTGCGAGAGATGCATCCCGCAGGCTAGTCGAGTAAAAACACGTGGCGAGAGGATGCATCCCGCAGGCTAGTCGAGTAAAAACACGTGCGAGAGGATGCATCCCCGCAGGCTAGTCCGAGTAAAAACACGTGCGAGAGGATGCATCCCCGCAGGCTAGTCGGAGTAAAAACACGTGCGAGAGGATGCATCCCGCAGGCTAGTCGAGTAAAAACACGTGCGAGAGGATGCGTCCCGCAGGCTAAGTCGAGCAAAAACACGCGCGAGAGCATGCATCCCGCAGGCTAGTCGAGTAAAAAACACGTGGCGAGAGGATGCATCCCGCAGGCTAGTCGAGTAAAAACACGTGCGAGAGGATGCGTCCCGCAGGCTAGTCGAGCAAAAAACACGTGCGAGAGGATGCATCCCGCAGGCTACTCGAGTAAAAACACGTGCGAGGTTTTGTGGGATGCGCATGCGCAGGTTTTGTGGGATGCGCATGCGCAGGTTTTGTGGGATGCGCATGCGCAGGTTTTTTGGGATGCGCATGGATAGTCGAGCAAAAACACGTGCGAGAGGATGCATCCCGCAGGGTAGTCGAGTAAAAACACGTGCGAGAGGATGCATCCCGCAGGCTAGTCGAGTAAAACACGTGCGAGAGGATGCATCCCGCAGGCTAGTCGAGCAAAAACACGTGCGAGAGGATGCATCCCGCAGGCTAGTCGAGCAAAAACACGTGCGAGAGGATGCATCCCGCAGGCTAGTCGAGCAAAAAACACGTGCGAGAGGATGCATCCCGCAGGCTAGTCGAGTAAAAACACGTGCGAGAGGATGCATCCTGCAGGCTAGTCGAGTAAAAACACGTGCGAGAGGATGCATCCCGCAGGCTAGTCGAGTAAAAACACGTGCAAGAGGATGCATCCCGCAGGCTAGTCGAGTAAAAAACACGTGCAAGAGGATGCTTCCCGCAGGCTAGTCGAGTAAAAACACGTGCGAGAGGATGCATCCCGCAGGCTAGTCGAGTAAAAACACGTGCGAGAGGATGCATCCCGCAGGCTAGTCGAGTAAAAACACGTGCAAGAGGATGCTTCCCGCAGGCTAGTCGAGTAAAAACACGTGCGAGAGGATGCATCCCGCAGGCTAGTCGAGTAAAAACACGTGCGAGAGGATGCTTCCCGCAGGCTAGTCGAGTAAAAACCACGTGCGAGAGGATGCATCCCCGCAGGCTAGTCGAGTAAAAACACGTGCGAGAGGATGCTTCCCGCAGGCTAGTCGAGTAAAAACACGTGCGAGAGGATGCATCCCGCAGGCTAGTCGAGTAAAAACACGTGCGAGAGGATGCGTCCCGCAGGCTAGTCGAGCAAAAACACGTGCGAGAGGATGCATCCCGCAGGCTAGTCGAGCAAAAACACGTGCGAGAGGATGCATCCCGCAGGCTAGTCGAGTAAAAACACGTGCGAGAGGATGCATCCCGTAGGCTAGTCGAGTAAAAACACGTGCGAGGTTTGTGGGATGCGCATGCGCAGGTTTTGTGGGATGCGCATGCGCAGGTTTTGTGGATGCGCATGCGCAGGTTTTTTGGGATGCGCATGGCTAATCGAGCAAAAACAACGTGCGAGAGGATGCATCCCGCAGGGTAGTCGAGTAAAAACACGTGCGAGAGGATGCATCCCGCAGGCTAGTCGAGTAAAAACACGTGCAAGAGGATGCTTCCCGCAGGCTAGTCGAGTAAAAACACGTGCGAGAGGATGCATCCCGCAGGCTAGTCGAGTAAAAACACGTGCGAGAGATGCTTCCCGCAGGCTAGTCGAGTAAAAACACGTGCGAGAGGATGCATCCCGCAGGCTAGTCGAGTAAAAACACGTGCGAGAGGATGCGTCCCGCAGGCTAGTCGAGCAAAAACACGTGCGAGAGGATGCATCCCGCAGGGCTAGTCGAGCAAAAACACGTGCGAGAGGATGCATCCCGCAGGCTAGTCGAGTAAAAACACGTGCGAGAGGATGCATCCCGCAGGCTAGTCGAGTAAAAAACACGTGCGAGAGGATGCATCCCGCAGGCTGAGTCGAGTAAAAACACGTGCGAGAGGATGCATCCCCGCAGGCTAGTCGAGTAAAAAACACGTGCGAGAGGGATGCATCCCGCAGGCTAGTCGAGTAAAAACACGTGCGAGAGGATGCATCCCGCAGGCTAGTCGAGTAAAAACACGTGCGAGAGGATGCGTCCCGCAGGCTAGTCGAGCAAAAACACGCGCGAGAGCATGCATCCCGCAGGCTAGTCGAGTAAAAACACGTGCGAGAGGATGCATCCCGCAGGCTAGTCGAGTAAAAACACGTGCGAAGTTTTGTGGGATGCGCATGCACAGGTTTTGTGGATGCGCGCATGCGCACAGGTTTTGTGGGATGCGCATGCGCAGGTTTTGTGGGGATGCGCATGCGCAGGTTTTTTTGGGATGCGCATGGATAGTCGAGCAAAAACACGTGCGAGAGGATGCATCCCGCAGGGTAGTCGAGTAAAAAACACGTGCGAGAGGATGCATCCCCGCAGGCTAGTCGAGTAAAAACACGTGCGAGAGGATGCATCCCGCAGGCTAGTCGAGCAAAAACACGTGCGAGAGGATGCATCCCGCAGGCTAGTCGAGCAAAAACACGTGCGAGAGGATGCATCCCGCAGGCTAGTCGAGCAAAAACACGTGCGAGAGGATGCATCCGCAGGCTAGTCGAGTAAAAACACGTGCGAGAGGATGCATCCTGCAGGCTAGTCGAGAGAAAAACACGTGCGAGAGGGATGCATCCCGCAGGGTAGTCGAGTAAAAACACGTGCAAGAGGATGCTTCCGCAGGCTAGTCGAGTAAAAACACGTGCGAGAGGATGCATCCCGCAGGCTAGTCGAGTAAAAACACGTGCGAGAGGATGCGTCCCGCAGGCTAGTCGAGCAAAAACACGTGCGAGAGGATGCATCCCGCAGGCTAGTCGAGCAAAAACACGTGCGAGAGGATGCATCCCGCAGGCTAGCCGAGTAAAAACACGTGCGAGAGGATGCATCCCGCAGGCTAGTCGAGTAAAAACACGTGCGAGGTTTTGTGGGATGCGCATGCGCAGGTTTTGTGGGATGCGCATGCGCAGGTTTTTTGGGATGCGCATGGATAGTCGAGCAAAAACACGTGCGATAGGATGCATCCCGCAGGGTAGTCGAGTAAAAACACGTGCGAGAGGATGCATCCCGCAGGCTAGTCGAGTAAAAACACGTGCGAGAGGATGCATCCCGCAGGCTAGTCGAGCAAAAACACGTGCGAAAGGATGCATCCCGCAGGCTAGTCGAGCAAAAACACGTGCGAGAGGATGCATCCCGCAGGCTTGTCGAGCAAAAACACGTGCGAGAGGATGCATCCCGCAGGCTAGTCGTGTAAAAACACGTGCGAGAGGATGCATCCTGCAGGCTAGTCGAGTAAAAACACGTGCGAGAGGATGCATCCCGCAGGCTAGTCGAGTAAAAACACGTGCAAGAGGATGCTTCCCGCAGGCTAGTCGAGTAAAAACACGTGCGAGAGGATGCATCCCGCAGGCTAGTCGAGTAAAAACACGTGCGAGAGGATGCGTCCCGCAGGCTAGTCGAGCAAAAACACGTGCGAGAGGATGCATCCCGCAGGCTAGTCGAGCAAAAACACGTGCGAGAGGATGCATCCCGCAGGCTAGTCGAGTAAAAACACGTGCGAGAGGATGCATCCCGCAGGCTAGTCGAGTAAAAACACGTGCGAGAGGATGCATCCCGCAGGCTAGTCGAGTAAAAACACGTGCGAGAGGAAGCGTCCCGCAGGCTAGTCGAGCAAAAACACGTGCGAGAGGATGCATCCCGCAGGCTAGTCGAGCAAAAACACGTGCGAGAGGATGCATCCCGCAGGCTAGTCGAGCAAAAACACGTGCGAGAGGATGCGTCCCGCAGGCTAGTCGAGCAAAAACACGTGCGAGAGGATGCATCCCGCAGGCTAGTCGAGCAAAAACACGTGCGAGAGGATGCATCCCGCAGGCTAGTCGAGTAAAAACACGTGCGAGAGGATGCGTCCCGCAGGCTAGTCGAGCAAAAACACGTGCGAGAGGATGCATCCCGCAGGCTAGTCGAGCAAAAACACGTGCGAGAGGATGCATCCCGCAGGCTAGTCGAGTAAAAACACGTGCGAGAGGATGCATCCCGCAGGCTAGTCGAGTAAAAACACGTGCGAGGTTTTGTGGGATGCGCATGCGCAGGTTTTGTGGGATGCGCATGCGCAGGTTTTGTGGGATGCGCATGCGCAGGTTTTGTGGGATGCGCATGCGCAGGTTTTTTGGGATGCGCATGGATAGTCGAGCAAAAACACGTGCGAGAGGATGCATCCCGCAGGGTAGTCGAGTAAAAACACGTGCGAGAGGATGCATCCCGCAGGCTAGTCGAGTAAAAACACGTGCGAGAGGATGCATCCCGCAGGCTAGTCGAGCAAAAACACGTGCGAAAGGATGCATCCCGCAGGCTAGTCGAGCAAAAACACGTGCGAGAGGATGCATCCCGCAGGCTAGTCGAGCAAAAACATGTGCGAGAGGATGCATCCCGCAGGCTAGTCGAGTAAAAACACGTGCGAGGTTTTGTGGGATGCGCATGCGCAGGTTTTGTGGGATGCGCATGCGCAGGTTTTGTGGGATGCGCATGCGCAGGTTTTTTGGGATGCGCATGGATAGTCGAGCAAAAACACGTGCGAGAGGATGCATCCCGCAGGCTAGTCGAGTAAAAACACGTGCGAGAGGATGCGTCCCGCAGGCTAGTCGAGCAAAAACACGTGCGAGAGGATGCATCCCGCAGGCTAGTCGAGCAAAAACACGTGCGAGAGGATGCATCCCGCAGGCTAGTCGAGTAAAAACACGTGCGAGAGGATGCATCCCGCAGGCTAGTCGAGTAAAAACACGTGCGAGAGGATGCATCCCGCAGGCTAGTCGAGTAAAAACACGTGCGAGAGGATGCATCCCGCAGGCTAGTCGAGTAAAAACACGTGCGAGAGGATGCATCCCGCAGGCTAGTCGAGTAAAAACACGTGCGAGAGGATGCGTCCCGCAGGCTAGTCGAGCAAAAACACGCGCGAGAGCATGCATCCCGCAGGCTAGTCGAGTAAAAACACGTGCGAGAGGATGCATCCCGCAGGCTAGTCGAGTAAAAACACGTGCGAGAGGATGCGTCCCGCAGGCTAGTCGAGCAAAAACACGTGCGAGAGGATGCATCCCGCAGGCTACTCGAGTAAAAACACGTGCGAGGTTTTGTGGGATGCGCATGCGCAGGTTTTGTGGGATGCGCATGCGCAGGTTTTGTGGGATGCGCATGCGCAGGTTTTTTGGGATGCGCATGGATAGTCGAGCAAAAACACGTGCGAGAGGATGCATCCCGCAGGGTAGTCGAGTAAAAACACGTGCGAGAGGATGCATCCCGCAGGCTAGTCGAGTAAAAACACGTGCGAGAGGATGCATCCCGCAGGCTAGTCGAGCAAAAACACGTGCGAGAGGATGCATCCCGCAGGCTAGTCGAGCAAAAACACGTGCGAGAGGATGCATCCCGCAGGCTAGTCGAGCAAAAACACGTGCGAGAGGATGCATCCCGCAGGCTAGTCGAGTAAAAACACGTGCGAGAGGATGCATCCTGCAGGCTAGTCGAGTAAAAACACGTGCGAGAGGATGCATCCCGCAGGCTAGTCGAGTAAAAACACGTGCAAGAGGATGCATCCCGCAGGCTAGTCGAGTAAAAACACGTGCAAGAGGATGCTTCCCGCAGGCTAGTCGAGTAAAAACACGTGCGAGAGGATGCATCCCGCAGGCTAGTCGAGTAAAAACACGTGCGAGAGGATGCATCCCGCAGGCTAGTCGAGTAAAAACACGTGCAAGAGGATGCTTCCCGCAGGCTAGTCGAGTAAAAACACGTGCGAGAGGATGCATCCCGCAGGCTAGTCGAGTAAAAACACGTGCGAGAGGATGCTTCCCGCAGGCTAGTCGAGTAAAAACACGTGCGAGAGGATGCATCCCGCAGGCTAGTCGAGTAAAAACACGTGCGAGAGGATGCTTCCCGCAGGCTAGTCGAGTAAAAACACGTGCGAGAGGATGCATCCCGCAGGCTAGTCGAGTAAAAACACGTGCGAGAGGATGCGTCCCGCAGGCTAGTCGAGCAAAAACACGTGCGAGAGGATGCATCCCGCAGGCTAGTCGAGCAAAAACACGTGCGAGAGGATGCATCCCGCAGGCTAGTCGAGTAAAAACACGTGCGAGAGGATGCATCCCGTAGGCTAGTCGAGTAAAAACACGTGCGAGGTTTTGTGGGATGCGCATGCGCAGGTTTTGTGGGATGCGCATGCGCAGGTTTTGTGGGATGCGCATGCGCAGGTTTTGTGGGATGCGCATGCGCAGGTTTTTTGGGATGCGCATGGCTAATCGAGCAAAAACACGTGCGAGAGGATGCATCCCGCAGGGTAGTCGAGTAAAAACACGTGCGAGAGGATGCATCCCGCAGGCTAGTCGAGTAAAAACACGTGCAAGAGGATGCTTCCCGCAGGCTAGTCGAGTAAAAACACGTGCGAGAGGATGCATCCCGCAGGCTAGTCGAGTAAAAACACGTGCGAGAGGATGCTTCCCGCAGGCTAGTCGAGTAAAAACACGTGCGAGAGGATGCATCCCGCAGGCTAGTCGAGTAAAAACACGTGCGAGAGGATGCGTCCCGCAGGCTAGTCGAGCAAAAACACGTGCGAGAGGATGCATCCCGCAGGCTAGTCGAGCAAAAACACGTGCGAGAGGATGTATCCCGCAGGCTAGTCGAGTAAAAACACGTGCGAGAGGATGCATCCCGTAGGCTAGTCGAGTAAAAACACGTGCGAGGTTTTGTGGGATTCGCATGCGCAGGTTTTGTGGGATGCGCATGCGCAGGTTTTGTGGGATGCGCATGCGCAGGTTTTTTGGGATGCGCATGGCTAATCGAGCAAAAACACGTGCGAGAGGATGCATCCCGCAGGGTAGTCGAGTGTTACGTCCCAGCCGACGGCAGCAGTCGTCTGCGACGGAGTGCTGATTTTACCGGAAAATTTTTCTGTTTCCAGGCTCCTTGCAGTGCCGCCTTCCAGGATGCAACTGTGTGTGTATGATAATCAACCTTTCGGACAGGACGTACGCCGCCCTATAGTCCTGGACAACCGTCAGCTTCCGTGAGTAAATCTTGGAAAATATTCTAAGTTCTTTTTGGCCTAGGAAAATTTGGCCAGGGGTCCCCCAGAGGCGCTGGCCAGGAATTTCTCCACGCGCACCTTTTGTCACTGGGGTCACAGCACACACACGAAACTGTGATTTTAAAGAGAGAATGTCTGTCTTTCTACTCTCCGGACGTTATTTACTTCGTCAGGAGGTACTTTCGCGAATCACTCGCGAAACGTTGTCTCGGATTTTCGGGTCGATACCCGAAAATCAGACTAAGTTCTTCCTGGTCCGAGAAAAATCGGCCAGGGGTTCCCCGGAGGCGCTGGCCAGTAATCTTTTATTACGGCACTTTTCACGCGCGCACTCCGAAAATTGTCTAAGTCCGAAAATGTCACAGAAAAATCGGGCAGCGGTTCCCCGCAGGCGCTGGCCTGTTCTGATTTCACTGTGCACTTTCGCGGCACTGATCACTGTCACTGCACTAAAACCCGACGAGAATGTCCTCTCGTTCCGGAACGCCGTAACGCCACTCACGAATTCTGTATCGGAGGCGTTTCGTGACGATAGTGTCCGAAATGATGCGCGGCAGGGCGCGAGTCACTTTTAGCTTCTTGGAAATTCCCTCCAAAATTACTGTGTCTGCCTCAGAAACAGCCGGGCTCGGACAACCTTGGGAACAGCTGCTCTCGTCGACGATCGTCTCTGCGTCGGAGTCGAAGCCGTGCTGCGCCGAGCGACGTCCTTCAGAATTGGAGATGTCCTTGTCAAGGACCTCGAAAATCCGCTGGATGGCCTTGGAAAGGTCTCGCTCAAGGCCGAAGGGATCCTCAAGGCCGAATGCGTCCTCAAGGCCGAAGGAGTCCCGAAGGTCCTCCGCTGAACGGACTTCCTCTCGTTCGAAGACTGCTTCTGGAGATGATGCGCGTTTCCTGTCCGCGTGGTTGACAGGTAGGGACCTTTTTATTTGACTACAAGGACACCCGTATGTCGATACGAAATCTGTAGGATCGCACGGTATGCTCTCCGTAGTCCCCAGAATATCGGAGTAATAGAACGTAGCTGTAGAATAATGTCGAGCAATGCGACTAAGTTGCTCTTTACGACCCGCGCGACGTGTACGTTTCATGAGCGGACCGTCGGATAGGGTTATTCGTTGGAGGTGTACATGAGTGAGAACCTCGATAATAAAATATTAACTTGCGCAGCTTCAATGACAATACGCTATAACAGGGCCTTGGTAGGCTCGTGCCAAACGTCCGTGATTGAAGGGCATTTGTAATTACACGACACAGCGAAGCGAAGACTCTGCTTCGATCGAGGAAGATTCCAAAGGAGCCTTGGTAGTCTCTCGATGGGATCCCGGATCAAAGAGCTCGTTGTTCACTGATGTCGTTCAAAAATATTAATATTCGTTGATAAGTACTTGGATAATAAACACTTGAGAGGTTGTCACTTGATAAATCAACTCTGAATATCTGGTAAAAGGTGAGTATATTCTTAATACCAGGTTTAACAGGATAATGATTACAAATTGAGTAACAATAGGATTAATATAACGTAGTATAATGCGGAAGATCTTAAGAGATGCTTCGAATGAGACGTGTTCGTAATGCGTAACACGGTGTGCTTTGTAGCGAGAATCCTGTTTAGGACTTGATTGAATACTTGAATTGAAGGAATTGTACTTTGACAATTGCGTGCTATACGTAGCGAGAATCCTGTTTAGGATTTGATTTGATTACTTGAATCGAAGGAATTGTACTTGGACAATTGTTGAATTGGTGAGCGGGATTATGGACCACTGGGAACGTTTCACTGTGACGCGGTATGAAGGGAGAACTATGCCCACGCACGTCCAGCCGTTTTGCTGGTCAATCCTCAACTGACTCTTCGAACATGGCCGCTCTTGGCCGTTGGTGGTAGGGAGAGTGGCGGTTGCCTCCTATCGTTGCTGCGTCAGCACGAGGGGACCGTTGTTCCTCCATTCCCCATCCATTCGTTGTTGGCAGGGAGAGTGACGGTTACCTCCTATCGTTGCTGCGTCAGCACGTGGGGACCGTGATTCCTCCATTCCCTATCCGTACTTGCTGCCTATTTTGTACAGCATTATTAACCCGTGCATTTGTCGAGGTGTTGCTTCCTCCATCCATTCGTAGGGGACGCCTATTCCTCCATTCTCCATCCGTCCGTTGGCTCGCCGATACTTGTGGATTTCCAAAGTTCTTTTGGGAGCAACGGTAAGGGATGGGATATGTTCTTATAAAAAGGTCTCTCGCAGGATTCCTACCATAGGCACAACTTACTTTGTCGCGCGTTTCGAGTTGACTCTTGTCGGGAACATCTCCCGAAGATCCACGTAGAATATGAATATTTACATCTTTGTTACTTTTTGAAATATGAGTTTCAATTATATATTCTTTAATTGTCTCGGCATGTTTCATCGAGATTCAAGGAACTTCATGTAGATTTTACCAATGAAGCTTTCATTCTGTAGTTTCGAAAAGTTACAAAGAATTACGAAAAGAAATGAAAAAATTTCCTACGGAACTAGAGATTTGTAAGAATGATGTAAGTGTGCATGTTATATATGTTTTTATTGATTGCAAGCGTTATATATGTTTTTATTGATTGCAAGTGTTATATATGTTTTTATTGATTGCGTTAATGTTTTGTTAATGTTTACGTTGTGATTTTGTTTAAAAATAAAAAGAGACAGTCCCCTGCGAGCGATCAACGAAATAACACGTCGTGTCGAATCTTTATGAATTCCGTATCGAGCCTGAATTCCGTGTCGAGCCTCCTTATAATTTAATATAAGACCTCAAGGCATTGGCTTGAGGCCAACGTCGGTCGGATCGGCCGACGTCACACGAGTAAAAACACGTGCGAGAGGATGCTTCCCGCAGGCTAGTCGAGTAAAAACACGTGCGAGAGGATGCATCCCGCAGGCTAGTCGAGTAAAAACACGTGCGAGAGGATGCATCCCGCAGGCTAGTCGAGTAAAAACACGTGCGAGGTTTTGTGGGATGCGCATGCGCAGGTTTTGTGGGATGCGCATGCGCAGGTTTTTTGGGATGCGCATGCCTAGTCGAGCAAAAACACGTGCGAGAGGATGCATCCCGCAGGCTAGTCGAGCAAAAACACGTGCGAGAGGATGCATCCCGCAGGCTAGTCGAGCAAAAACACGTGCGAGAGGATGTATCCCGCAGGCTAGTGGAGTAAAAACACGTGCGGGAGGATGCATCCCGCAGGCTAGTCGAGTAAAAACACGTGCGAGAGGATGCATCCAGCAGGCTAGTCGAGCAAAAACACGTGCGAGAGGATGCATCCCGCAGGCTAGTCGAGTAAAAACACGTGCGAGAGGATGAATCCCGCAGGCTAGTCGAGTAAAAACACGTGCGAGAGGATGCATCCCGCAGGCTAGTCGAGCAAAAACACGTGCGAGACGATGCATCCCGCAGGCTAGTCGAGTAAAAACACGTGCGAGAGGATGCATCCCGCAGGCTAGTCGAGTAAAAACACGTGCGAGAGGATGCATCCCGCAGGCTAGTCGAGTAAAAACACGTGCGAGGTTTTGTGGGATGCGCATGCGCAGGTTTTGTGGGATGCGCATGCGCAGGTTTTTTGGGATGCGCATGCCTAGTCGAGCAAAAACACGTGCGAGAGGATGCATCCCGCAGGCTAGTCGAGCAAAAACACGTGCGAGAGGATGTATCCCGCAGGCTAGTGGAGTAAAAACACGTGCGGGAGGATGCATCCCGCAGGCTAGTCGAGTAAAAACACGTGCGAGAGGATGCATCCAGCAGGCTAGTCGAGCAAAAACACGTGCGAGAGGATGCATCCCGCAGGCTAGTCGAGTAAAAACACGTGCGAGAGGATGAATCCCGCAGGCTAGTCGAGTAAAAACACGTGCGAGAGGATGCATCCCGCAGGCTAGTCGAGCAAAAACACGTGCGAGAGGATGCATCCCGCAGGCTAGTCGAGTAAAAACACGTGCGAGAGGATGCATCCTGCAGGCTAGTCGAGTAAAAACACGTGCGAGAGGATGCATCCCGCAGGCTAGTCGAGTAAAAACACGTGCGAGAGGATGCATCCCGCAGGCTAGTCGAGAAAAAAAACACGTGCGAGAGGATGCTTCCCGCAGGCTAGTCGAGTAAAAACAAGTGCGAGAGGATGAATCCCGCAGGCTAGTCGAGTAAAAACACGTGCGAGAGGATGCATCCCGCAGGCTAGTCGAGTAAAAACACGTGCGAGAGGATGCATCCCGCAGGCTAGTCGAGTAAAAACACGTGCGAGGTTTTGTGGGATGCGCATGCGCAGGTTTTGTGGGATGCGCATGCGCAGGTTTTTTGGGATGCGCATGCGCAGGTTTTTTGGGATGCGCATGCCTAGTCGAGCAAAAACACGTGCGAGAGGATGCATCCCGCAGGCTAGTCGAGTAAAAACACGTGCAAGAGGATGCATCCTGCAGGCTAGTCGAGTAAAAACACGTGCGAGAGGATGCATCCCGCAGGCTAGTCGAGTAAAAACACGTGCGAGAGGATGCATCCCGCAGGCTAGTCGAGTAAAAACACGTGCGAGAGGATGCTTCCCGCAGGCTAGTCAAGTAAAAACACGTGCGAGAGGATGCATCCCGCAGGCTAGTCGAGCAAAAACACGTGCGAGAGGATGCATCCCGCAGGCTAGTCGAGTAAAAACACGTGCGAGAGGATGCATCCTGCAGGCTAGTCGAGTAAAAACACGTGCGAGAGGATGCATCCCGCAGGCTAGTCGAGTAAAAACACGTGCAAGAGGATGCTTCCCGCAGGCTAGTCGAGTAAAAACACGTGCGAGAGGATGCATCCCGCAGGCTAGTCGAGTAAAAACACGTGCGAGAGGATGCTTCCCGCAGGCTAGTCGAGTAAAAACACGTGCGAGAGGATGCATCCCGCATGCTAGTCGAGTAAAAACACGTGCAAGAGGATGCTTCCCGCAGGCTAGTCGAGTAAAAACACGTGCGAGAGGATGCATCCCGCAGGCTAGTCGAGTAAAAACACGTGCGAGAGGATGCGTCCCGCAGGCTAGTCGAGCAAAAACACGTGCGAGAGGATGCATCCCGCAGGCTAGTCGAGCAAAAACACGTGCGAGAGGATGCATCCCGCAGGCTAGTCGAGTAAAAACACGTGCGAGAGGATGCATCCCGCAGGCTAGTCGAGCAAAAACACGTGCGAGAGGATGCATCCCGCAGGCTAGTCGAGTAAAAACACGTGCGAGAGGATGCATCCCGCAGGCTAGTCGAGTAAGAACACGTGCGAGAGGATGGGTCCCGCAGGCTAGTCGAGCAAAAACACGCGCGAGAGCATGCATCCCGCAGGCTAGTCGAGCAAAAACACGTGCGAGAGGATGCATCCCGCAGGCTAGTCGAGTAAAAACACGTGCGAGAGGATGCATCCCGCAGGCTAGTCGAGTAAAAACACGTGCGAGAGGATGCATCCCGCAGGCTAGTCGAGTAAAAACACGTGTGAGGTTTTGTGGGATGCGCATGCGCAGGTTTTGTGGGATGCGCATGCCCAGGTTTTTTGGGATGCGCATGGCTAGTCGAGTAAAAACACGTGCGAGAGGATGCATCCCGCAGGCTAGTCGAGTAAAAACACGTGCGAGAGGATGTATCCCGCAGGCTAGTGGAGTAAAAACACGTGCGGGAGGATGCATCCCGCAGGCTAGTCGAGTAAAAACACGTGCGAGAGGATGCATCCAGCAGGCTAGTCGAGCAAAAACACGTGCGAGAGGATGCATCCCGCAGGCTAGTCGAGTAAAAACACGTGCGAGAGGATGAATCCCGCAGGCTAGTCGAGTAAAAACACGTGCGAGAGGATGCATCCCGCAGGCTAGTCGAGCAAAAACACGTGCGAGAGGATGCATCCCGCAGGCTAGTCGAGTAAAAACACGTGCGAGAGGATGCATCCCGCAGGCTAGTCGAGTAAAAACACGTGCGAGAGGATGCATCCCGCAGGCTAGTCGAGTAAAAACACGTGCGAGAGGATGCATCCCGCATGCTAGTCGAGTAAAAACACGTGCAAGAGGATGCTTCCCGCAGGCTAGTCGAGTAAAAACACGTGCGAGAGGATGCATCCCGCAGGCTAGTGGAGTAAAAACACGTGCGAGAGGATGCATCCCGCAGGCTAGTCGAGTAAAAACACGTGCGAGAGAATGCATCCCGCAGGCTAGTCGAGTAAAAACACGTGCGAGAGGATGCGTCCCGCAGGCTAGTCGAGCAAAAACACGTGCGAGAGGATGCATCCCGCAGGCTAGTCGAGCAAAAACACGTGCGAGAGGATGCATCCCGCAGGCTAGTCGAGTAAAAACACGTGCGAGAGGATGCATCCCGCAGGCTAGTCGAGTAAAAACACGTGCGAGAGGATGCGTCCCGCAGGCTAGTCCTGCAAAAACACGTGCGAGAGGATGCATCCCGCAGGCTAGTCGAGCAAAAACACGTGCGAGAGGATGCATCCCGCATGCTAGTCGAGTAAAAATACGTGCGAGAGGATGCATCCCGCAGGCTAGTCGAGTAAAAACACGTGCGAGAGGATGCATCCCGCAGGCTAGTCGAGTAAAAACACGTGCGAGAGGATGCATCCCGCAGGCTAATCGAGTAAAAACACGTGCGAGAGGATGCATCCCGCAGGCTAGTCGAGTAAGAACACGTGCGAGAGGATGGGTCCCGCAGGCTAGTCGAGCAAAAACACGCGCGAGAGCATGCATCCCGCAGGCTAGTCGAGCAAAAACACGTGCGAGAGGATGCATCCCGCAGGCTAGTCGAGTAAAAACACGTGCGAGAGGATGCATCCCGCAGGCTAGTCGAGTAAAAACACGTGCGAGAGGATGCATCCCGCAGGCTAGTCGAGTAAAAACACGTGCGAGAGGATGCGTCCCGCAGGCTAGTCGAGCAAAAACACGTGCGAGAGGATGCATCCCGCAGGCTAGTCGAGCAAAAACACGTGCGAGAGGATGCATCCCGCAGGCTAGTCGAGTAAAAACACGTGCGAGAGGATGCATCCCGCAGGCTAGGCGAGTAAAAACACGTGCGAGAGGATGCATCCCGCAGGCTAGTCGAGTAAAAACACGTGCGAGAGGATGCGTCCCGCAGGCTAGTCGAGCAAAAACACGTGCGAGAGGATGCATCCCGCAGGCTAGTCGAGCAAAAACACGTGCGAGAGGATGCATACCGCAGGCTAGTCGAGTAAAAACACGTGCGAGAGGATGCATCCCGCAGGCTAGTCGAGTAAAAACACGTGCGAGAGGATGCGTCCCGCAGGCTAGTCCTGCAAAAACACGTGCGAGAGGATGCATCCCGCAGGCTAGTCGAGCAAAAACACGTGCGAGAGGATGCATCCCGCATGCTAGTCGAGTAAAAACACGTGCGAGAGGATGCATCCCGCAGGCTAGTCGAGTAAAAACACGTGCGAGAGGATGCATCCCGCAGGCTAGTCGAGTAAAAACACGTGCGAGGTTTTGTGGGATGCGCATGCGCAGGTTTTGTGGGATGCGCATGCGCAGGTTTTTTGGGATGCGCATGCCTAGTCGAGCAAAAACACGTGCGAGAGGATGTATCCCGCAGGCTAGTGGAGTAAAAACACGTGCGGGAGGATGCATCCCGCAGGCTAGTCGAGTAAAAACACGTGCGAGAGGATGCATCCAGCAGGCTAGTCGAGCAAAAACACGTGCGAGAGGATGCATCCCGCAGGCTAGTCGAGTAAAAACACGTGCGAGAGGATGAATCCCGCAGGCTAGTCGAGTAAAAACACGTGCGAGAGGATGCATCCCGCAGGCTAGTCGAGCAAAAACACGTGCGAGACGATGCATCCCGCAGGCTAGTCGAGTAAAAACACGTGCGAGAGGATGCATCCCGCAGGCTAGTCGAGTAAAAACACGTGCGAGAGGATGCATCCCGCAGGCTAGTCGAGTAAAAACACGTGCGAGGTTTTGTGGGATGCGCATGCGCAGGTTTTGTGGGATGCGCATGCGCAGGTTTTTTGGGATGCGCATGCCTAGTCGAGCAAAAACACGTGCGAGAGGATGCATCCCGCAGGCTAGTCGAGCAAAAACACGTGCGAGAGGATGTATCCCGCAGGCTAGTGGAGTAAAAACACGTGCGGGAGGATGCATCCCGCAGGCTAGTCGAGTAAAAACACGTGCGAGAGGATGCATCCAGCAGGCTAGTCGAGCAAAAACACGTGCGAGAGGATGCATCCCGCAGGCTAGTCGAGTAAAAACACGTGCGAGAGGATGAATCCCGCAGGCTAGTCGAGTAAAAACACGTGCGAGAGGATGCATCCCGCAGGCTAGTCGAGCAAAAACACGTGCGAGAGGATGCATCCCGCAGGCTAGTCGAGTAAAAACACGTGCGAGAGGATGCATCCTGCAGGCTAGTCGAGTAAAAACACGTGCGAGAGGATGCATCCCGCAGGCTAGTCGAGTAAAAACACGTGCGAGAGGATGCATCCCGCAGGCTAGTCGAGAAAAAAAACACGTGCGAGAGGATGCTTCCCGCAGGCTAGTCGAGTAAAAACAAGTGCGAGAGGATGAATCCCGCAGGCTAGTCGAGTAAAAACACGTGCGAGAGGATGCATCCCGCAGGCTAGTCGAGTAAAAACACGTGCGAGAGGATGCATCCCGCAGGCTAGTCGAGTAAAAACACGTGCGAGGTTTTGTGGGATGCGCATGCGCAGGTTTTGTGGGATGCGCATGCGCAGGTTTTTTGGGATGCGCATGCGCAGGTTTTTTGGGATGCGCATGCCTAGTCGAGCAAAAACACGTGCGAGAGGATGCATCCCGCAGGCTAGTCGAGTAAAAACACGTGCAAGAGGATGCATCCTGCAGGCTAGTCGAGTAAAAACACGTGCGAGAGGATGCATCCCGCAGGCTAGTCGAGTAAAAACACGTGCGAGAGGATGCATCCCGCAGGCTAGTCGAGTAAAAACACGTGCGAGAGGATGCTTCCCGCAGGCTAGTCAAGTAAAAACACGTGCGAGAGGATGCATCCCGCAGGCTAGTCGAGCAAAAACACGTGCGAGAGGATGCATCCCGCAGGCTAGTCGAGTAAAAACACGTGCGAGAGGATGCATCCTGCAGGCTAGTCGAGTAAAAACACGTGCGAGAGGATGCATCCCGCAGGCTAGTCGAGTAAAAACACGTGCAAGAGGATGCTTCCCGCAGGCTAGTCGAGTAAAAACACGTGCGAGAGGATGCATCCCGCAGGCTAGTCGAGTAAAAACACGTGCGAGAGGATGCTTCCCGCAGGCTAGTCGAGTAAAAACACGTGCGAGAGGATGCATCCCGCATGCTAGTCGAGTAAAAACACGTGCAAGAGGATGCTTCCCGCAGGCTAGTCGAGTAAAAACACGTGCGAGAGGATGCATCCCGCAGGCTAGTCGAGTAAAAACACGTGCGAGAGGATGCGTCCCGCAGGCTAGTCGAGCAAAAACACGTGCGAGAGGATGCATCCCGCAGGCTAGTCGAGCAAAAACACGTGCGAGAGGATGCATCCCGCAGGCTAGTCGAGTAAAAACACGTGCGAGAGGATGCATCCCGCAGGCTAGTCGAGCAAAAACACGTGCGAGAGGATGCATCCCGCAGGCTAGTCGAGTAAAAACACGTGCGAGAGGATGCATCCCGCAGGCTAGTCGAGTAAGAACACGTGCGAGAGGATGGGTCCCGCAGGCTAGTCGAGCAAAAACACGCGCGAGAGCATGCATCCCGCAGGCTAGTCGAGCAAAAACACGTGCGAGAGGATGCATCCCGCAGGCTAGTCGAGTAAAAACACGTGTGAGGTTTTGTGGGATGCGCATGCGCAGGTTTTGTGGGATGCGCATGCCCAGGTTTTTTGGGATGCGCATGGCTAGTCGAGTAAAAACACGTGCGAGAGGATGCATCCCGCAGGCTAGTCGAGTAAAAACACGTGCGAGAGGATGCATCCCGCAGGCTAGTCGAGTAAAAACACGTGCGAGAGGATGCATCCCGCATGCTAGTCGAGTAAAAACACGTGCAAGAGGATGCTTCCCGCAGGCTAGTCGAGTAAAAACACGTGCGAGAGGATGCATCCCGCAGGCTAGTGGAGTAAAAACACGTGCGAGAGGATGCATCCCGCAGGCTAGTCGAGTAAAAACACGTGCGAGAGAATGCATCCCGCAGGCTAGTCGAGTAAAAACACGTGCGAGAGGATGCGTCCCGCAGGCTAGTCGAGCAAAAACACGTGCGAGAGGATGCATCCCGCAGGCTAGTCGAGCAAAAACACGTGCGAGAGGATGCATCCCGCAGGCTAGTCGAGTAAAAACACGTGCGAGAGGATGCATCCCGCAGGCTAGTCGAGTAAAAACACGTGCGAGAGGATGCGTCCCGCAGGCTAGTCCTGCAAAAACACGTGCGAGAGGATGCATCCCGCAGGCTAGTCGAGCAAAAACACGTGCGAGAGGATGCATCCCGCATGCTAGTCGAGTAAAAATACGTGCGAGAGGATGCATCCCGCAGGCTAGTCGAGTAAAAACACGTGCGAGAGGATGCATCCCGCATGCTAGTCGAGTAAAAACACGTGCAAGAGGATGCTTCCCGCAGGCTAGTCGAGTAAAAACACGTGCGAGAGGATGCATCCCGCAGGCTAGTCGAGTAAAAACACGTGCGAGAGGATGCATCCCGCAGGCTAGTCGAGTAAAAACACGTGCGAGAGGATGCATCCCGCATGCTAGTCGAGTAAAAACACGTGCAAGAGGATGCTTCCCGCAGGCTAGTCGAGTAAAAACACGTGCGAGAGGATGCATCCCGCAGGCTAGTGGAGTAAAAACACGTGCGAGAGGATGCATCCCGCAGGCTAGTCGAGTAAAAACACGTGCGAGAGAATGCATCCCGCAGGCTAGTCGAGTAAAAACACGTGCGAGAGGATGCGTCCCGCAGGCTAGTCGAGCAAAAACACGTGCGAGAGGATGCATCCCGCAGGCTAGTCGAGCAAAAACACGCGCGAGAGCATGCATCCCGCAGGCTAGTCGAGCAAAAACACGTGCGAGAGGATGCATCCCGCAGGCTAGTCGAGTAAAAACACGTGTGAGGTTTTGTGGGATGCGCATGCGCAGGTTTTGTGGGATGCGCATGCCCAGGTTTTTTGGGATGCGCATGGCTAGTCGAGTAAAAACACGTGCGAGAGGATGCATCCCGCAGGCTAGTCGAGTAAAAACACGTGCGAGAGGATGCATCCCGCAGGCTAGTCGAGTAAAAACACGTGCGAGAGGATGCATCCCGCATGCTAGTCGAGTAAAAACACGTGCAAGAGGATGCTTCCCGCAGGCTAGTCGAGTAAAAACACGTGCGAGAGGATGCATCCCGCAGGCTAGTCGAGTAAAAACACGTGCGAGAGGATGCATCCCGCAGGCTAATCGAGTAAAAACACGTGCGAGAGGATGCATCCCGCAGGCTAGTCGAGTAAGAACACGTGCGAGAGGATGGGTCCCGCAGGCTAGTCGAGCAAAAACACGCGCGAGAGCATGCATCCCGCAGGCTAGTCGAGCAAAAACACGTGCGAGAGGATGCATCCCGCAGGCTAGTCGAGTAAAAACACGTGCGAGAGGATGCATCCCGCAGGCTAGTCGAGTAAAAACACGTGCGAGAGGATGCATCCCGCAGGCTAGTCGAGTAAAAACACGTGCGAGAGGATGCGTCCCGCAGGCTAGTCGAGCAAAAACACGTGCGAGAGGATGCATCCCGCAGGCTAGTCGAGCAAAAACACGTGCGAGAGGATGCATCCCGCAGGCTAGTCGAGTAAAAACACGTGCGAGAGGATGCATCCCGCAGGCTAGGCGAGTAAAAACACGTGCGAGAGGATGCATCCCGCAGGCTAGTCGAGTAAAAACACGTGCGAGAGGATGCGTCCCGCAGGCTAGTCGAGCAAAAACACGTGCGAGAGGATGCATCCCGCAGGCTAGTCGAGCAAAAACACGTGCGAGAGGATGCATACCGCAGGCTAGTCGAGTAAAAACACGTGCGAGAGGATGCATCCCGCAGGCTAGTCGAGTAAAAACACGTGCGAGAGGATGCGTCCCGCAGGCTAGTCCTGCAAAAACACGTGCGAGAGGATGCATCCCGCAGGCTAGTCGAGCAAAAACACGTGCGAGAGGATGCATCCCGCATGCTAGTCGAGTAAAAACACGTGCGAGAGGATGCATCCCGCAGGCTAGTCGAGTAAAAACACGTGCGAGAGGATGCAACCCGCAGGCTAGTCGAGTAAAAACACGTGCGAGAGGATGCATCCCGCAGGCTAATCGAGTAAAAACACGCGCGAGAGCATGCATCCCGCAGGCTAGTCGAGCAAAAACACGTGCGAGAGGATGCATCCCGCAGGCTAGTCGGGTAAAAACACGTGCGAGAGGATGCATCCCGCAGGCTAGTCGAGTAAAAACACGTGCGAGAGGATGCATCCCGCAGGCTAGTCGAGTAAAAACACGTGCGAGGTTTTGTGGGATGCGCATGCGCAGGTTTTGTGGGATGCGCATGCCCAGGTTTTTTGGGATGCGCATGGCTAGTCGAGTAAAAACACGTGCGAGAGGATGCATCCCGCAGGCTAGTCGAGTAAAAACACGTGCGAGAGGATGCATCCCGCAGGCTAGTCGAGTAAAAACACGTGCGAGAGGATGCGTCCCGCAGGCTAGTCGAGCAAAAACACGTGCGGGAGGATGCATCCCGCAGGCTAGTCGAGCAAAAACACGTGCGAGAGGATGCATCCCGCAGGCTAGTCGAGTAAAAACACGTGCGAGAGGATGCATCCCGCAGGCTAGTCGAGTAAAAACACGTGCGAGAGGATGCATCACGCAGGCTAGTCGAGTAAAAACACGTGCGAGAGGATGCGTCCCGCAGGCTAGTCGAGCAAAAACACGTGCGAGAGGATGCATCCCGCAGGCCAGTCGAGCAAAAACACGTGCGAGAGGATGCATCCCGCAGGCTAGTCGAGTAAAAACACGTGCGAGAGGATGCATCCCGCAGGCTAGTCGAGTAAAAACACGTGCGAGAGGATGCGTCCCGCAGGCTAGTCCTGCAAAAACACGTGCGAGAGGATGCATCCCGCAGGCTAGTCGAGCAAAAACACGTGCGAGAGGATGCATCCCGCATGCTAGTCGAGTAAAAACACGTGCGAGAGGATGCATCCCGCAGGCTAGTCGAGTAAAAACACGTGCGAGAGGATGCATCCCGCAGGCTAGTCGAGTAAAAACACGTGCGAGAGGATGCATCCCGCAGGTTAATCGAGTAAAAACACGTGCGAGAGGATGCATCCCGCAGGCTAGTCGAGTAAGAACACGTGCGAGAGGATGGGTCCCGCATGCTAGTCGAGTAAAAACACGTGCGAGAGGATGCATCCCGCAGGCTAGTCGAGTAAAAACACGTGCGAGAGGATGCATCCCGCAGGGTAGTCGAGTAAAAACACGTGCGAGAGGATGCATCCCGCAGGCTAGTCGAGTAAAAACACGTGCGAGGTTTTGTGGGATGCGCATGCGCAGGTTTTGTGGGATGCGCATGCGCAGGTTTTTTGGGATACGCATGGCTAGTCGAGCAAAAACACGTGCGAGAGGATGCATCCCGCAGGCTAGTCGAGTAAAAACACGTGCGAGAGGATGCATCCCGCAGGCTAGTCGAGTAAAAACACGTGCGAGAGGATGCATCCCGCAGGCTAGTCGAGTAAAAACACGTGCGAGAGGATGCATCCCGCAGGCAAGTCGAGTAAAAACACGTGCGAGAGGATGCGTCCCGCAGGCTAGTCGAGCAAAAACACGTGCGAGAGGATGCATCCCGCAGGCTAGTCGAGTAAAAACACGTGCGAGAGGATGCTTCCCGCAGGCTACTCGAGTAAAAACACGTGCGAGAGGATGCATCCCGCATGCTAGTCGAGTAAAAACACGTGCAAGAGGATGCTTCCCGCAGGCTAGTCGAGTAAAAACACGTGCGAGAGGATGCATCCCGCAGGCTAGTCGAGTAAGAACACGTGCGAGAGGATGCGTCCCGCAGGCTAGTCGAGCAAAAACACGTGCGAGAGGATGCATCCCGCAGGCTAGTCGAGCAAAAACACGTGCGAGAGGATGCATCCCGCATGCTAGTCGAGTAAAAACACGTGCGAGAGGATGCATCCCGCAGGCTAGTCGAGTAAAAACACGTGCGAGAGGATGCATCCCGCAGGCTAGTCGAGTAAAAACACGTGCGAGAGGATGCATCCCGCAGGCTAATCGAGTAAAAACACGTGCGAGAGGATGCATCCCGCAGGCTAGTCGAGTAAGAACACGTGCGAGAGGATGGGTCCCGCAGGCTAGTCGAGCAAAAACACGCGCGAGAGCATGCATCCCGCAGGCTAGTCGAGCAAAAACACGTGCGAGAGGATGCATCCCGCAGGCTAGTCGAGTAAAAACACGTGCAAGAGGATGCATCCTGCAGGCTAGTCGAGTAAAAACACGTGCGAGAGGATGCATCCCGCAGGCTAGTCGAGTAAAAACACGTGCGAGAGGATGCATCCCGCAGGCTAGTCGAGTAAAAACACGTGCGAGAGGATGCTTCCCGCAGGGTAGTCAAGTAAAAACACGTGCGAGAGGATGCATCCCGCAGGCTAGTCGAGCAAAAACACGTGCGAGAGGATGCATCCCGCAGGCTAGTCGAGTAAAAACACGTGCGAGAGGATGCATCCTGCAGGCTAGTCGAGTAAAAACACGTGCGAGAGGATGCATCCCGCAGGCTAGTCGAGTAAAAACACGTGCAAGAGGATGCTTCCCGCAGGCTAGTCGAGTAAAAACACGTGCGAGAGGATGCATCCCGCAGGCTAGTCGAGTAAAAACACGTGCGAGAGGATGCTTCCCGCAGGCTAGTCGAGTAAAAACACGTGCGAGAGGATGCATCCCGCATGCTAGTCGAGTAAAAACACGTGCAAGAGGATGCTTCCCGCAGGCTAGTCGAGTAAAAACACGTGCGAGAGGATGCATCCCGCAGGCTAGTCGAGTAAAAACACGTGCGAGAGGATGCGTCCCGCAGGCTAGTCGAGCAAAAACACGTGCGAGAGGATGCATCCCGCAGGCTAGTCGAGCAAAAACACGTGCGAGAGGATGCATCCCGCAGGCTAGTCGAGTAAAAACACGTGCGAGAGGATGCATCCCGCAGGCTAGTCGAGTAAAAACACGTGCGAGACGATGCATCCCGCAGGCTAGTCGAGTAAAAACACGTGCGAGAGGATGCGTCCCGCAGGCTAGTCGAGCAAAAACACGTGCGAGAGGATGCATCCCGCAGGCTAGTCGAGTAAAAACACGTGCGAGAGGATGCATCTCGCAGGCTAGTCGAGTAAAAACACGTGCGAGAGGATGCATCCCGCAGGCTAGTCGAGTAAAAACACGTGCGAGAGGATGCGTCCCGCAGGCTAGTCGAGCAAAAACACGTGCGAGAGGATGCATCCCGCAGGCTAGTCGAGCAAAAACACGTGCGAGAGGATGCATCCCGCAGGCTAGTCGAGTAAAAACACGTGCGAGAGGATGCATCCCGCAGGCTAGTCGAGTAAAAACACGTGCGAGAGGATGCGTCCCGCAGGCTAGTCCTGCAAAAACACGTGCGAGAGGATGCATCCCGCAGGCTAGTCGAGCAAAAACACGTGCGAGAGGATGCATCCCGCATGCTAGTCGAGTAAAAACACGTGCGAGAGGATGCATCCCGCAGGCTAGTCGAGTAAAAACACGTGCGAGAGGATGCATCCCGCAGGCTAATCGAGTAAAAACACGTGCGAGAGGATGCATCCCGCAGGATAGTCGAGTAAGAACACGTGCGAGAGGATGGGTCCCGCAGGCTAGTCGAGCAAAAACACGCGCGAGAGCATGCATCCCGCAGGCTAGTCGAGCAAAAACACGTGCGAGAGGATGCATCCCGCAGGCTAGTCGAGTAAAAACACGTGCGAGAGGATGCATCCCGCAGGCTAGTCGAGTAAAAACACGTGCGAGGTTTTGTGGGATGCGCATGCGCAGGTTTTGTGGGATGCGCATGCCCAGGTTTTTTGGGATGCGCATGGCTAGTCGAGTAAAAACACGTGCGAGAGGATGCATCCCGCAGGCTAGTCGAGTAAAAACACGTGCGAGAGGATGCATCCCGCAGGCTAGTCGAGTAAAAACACGTGCGAGAGGATGCGTCCCGCAGGCTAGTCGAGCAAAAACACGTGCGGGAGGATGCATCCCGCAGGCTAGTCGAGCAAAAACACGTGCGAGAGGATGCATCCCGCAGGCTAGTCGAGTAAAAACACGTGCGAGAGGATGCATCCCGCAGGCTAGTCGAGTAAAAACACGTGCGAGAGGATGCATCACGCAGGCTAGTCGAGTAAAAACACGTGCGAGAGGATGCGTCCCGCAGGCTAGTCGAGCAAAAACACGTGCGAGAGGATGCATCCCGCAGGCCAGTCGAGCAAAAACACGTGCGAGAGGATGCATCCCGCAGGCTAGTCGAGTAAAAACACGTGCGAGAGGATGCATCCCGCAGGCTAGTCGAGTAAAAACACGTGCGAGAGGATGCGTCCCGCAGGCTAGTCCTGCAAAAACACGTGCGAGAGGATGCATCCCGCAGGCTAGTCGAGCAAAAACACGTGCGAGAGGATGCATCCCGCATGCTAGTCGAGTAAAAACACGTGCGAGAGGATGCATCCCGCAGGCTAGTCGAGTAAAAACACGTGCGAGAGGATGCATCCCGCAGGCTAGTCGAGTAAAAACACGTGCGAGAGGATGCATCCCGCAGGTTAATCGAGTAAAAACACGTGCGAGAGGATGCATCCCGCAGGCTAGTCGAGTAAGAACACGTGCGAGAGGATGGGTCCCGCATGCTAGTCGAGTAAAAACACGTGCGAGAGGATGCATCCCGCAGGCTAGTCGAGTAAAAACACGTGCGAGAGGATGCATCCCGCAGGGTAGTCGAGTAAAAACACGTGCGAGAGGATGCATCCCGCAGGCTAGTCGAGTAAAAACACGTGCGAGGTTTTGTGGGATGCGCATGCGCAGGTTTTGTGGGATGCGCATGCGCAGGTTTTTTGGGATACGCATGGCTAGTCGAGCAAAAACACGTGCGAGAGGATGCATCCCGCAGGCTAGTCGAGTAAAAACACGTGCGAGAGGATGCATCCCGCAGGCTAGTCGAGTAAAAACACGTGCGAGAGGATGCATCCCGCAGGCTAGTCGAGTAAAAACACGTGCGAGAGGATGCATCCCGCAGGCAAGTCGAGTAAAAACACGTGCGAGAGGATGCGTCCCGCAGGCTAGTCGAGCAAAAACACGTGCGAGAGGATGCATCCCGCAGGCTAGTCGAGTAAAAACACGTGCGAGAGGATGCTTCCCGCAGGCTACTCGAGTAAAAACACGTGCGAGAGGATGCATCCCGCATGCTAGTCGAGTAAAAACACGTGCAAGAGGATGCTTCCCGCAGGCTAGTCGAGTAAAAACACGTGCGAGAGGATGCATCCCGCAGGCTAGTCGAGTAAGAACACGTGCGAGAGGATGCGTCCCGCAGGCTAGTCGAGCAAAAACACGTGCGAGAGGATGCATCCCGCAGGCTAGTCGAGCAAAAACACGTGCGAGAGGATGCATCCCGCATGCTAGTCGAGTAAAAACACGTGCGAGAGGATGCATCCCGCAGGCTAGTCGAGTAAAAACACGTGCGAGAGGATGCATCCCGCAGGCTAGTCGAGTAAAAACACGTGCGAGAGGATGCATCCCGCAGGCTAATCGAGTAAAAACACGTGCGAGAGGATGCATCCCGCAGGCTAGTCGAGTAAGAACACGTGCGAGAGGATGGGTCCCGCAGGCTAGTCGAGCAAAAACACGCGCGAGAGCATGCATCCCGCAGGCTAGTCGAGCAAAAACACGTGCGAGAGGATGCATCCCGCAGGCTAGTCGAGTAAAAACACGTGCAAGAGGATGCATCCTGCAGGCTAGTCGAGTAAAAACACGTGCGAGAGGATGCATCCCGCAGGCTAGTCGAGTAAAAACACGTGCGAGAGGATGCATCCCGCAGGCTAGTCGAGTAAAAACACGTGCGAGAGGATGCTTCCCGCAGGGTAGTCAAGTAAAAACACGTGCGAGAGGATGCATCCCGCAGGCTAGTCGAGCAAAAACACGTGCGAGAGGATGCATCCCGCAGGCTAGTCGAGTAAAAACACGTGCGAGAGGATGCATCCTGCAGGCTAGTCGAGTAAAAACACGTGCGAGAGGATGCATCCCGCAGGCTAGTCGAGTAAAAACACGTGCAAGAGGATGCTTCCCGCAGGCTAGTCGAGTAAAAACACGTGCGAGAGGATGCATCCCGCAGGCTAGTCGAGTAAAAACACGTGCGAGAGGATGCTTCCCGCAGGCTAGTCGAGTAAAAACACGTGCGAGAGGATGCATCCCGCATGCTAGTCGAGTAAAAACACGTGCAAGAGGATGCTTCCCGCAGGCTAGTCGAGTAAAAACACGTGCGAGAGGATGCATCCCGCAGGCTAGTCGAGTAAAAACACGTGCGAGAGGATGCGTCCCGCAGGCTAGTCGAGCAAAAACACGTGCGAGAGGATGCATCCCGCAGGCTAGTCGAGCAAAAACACGTGCGAGAGGATGCATCCCGCAGGCTAGTCGAGTAAAAACACGTGCGAGAGGATGCATCCCGCAGGCTAGTCGAGTAAAAACACGTGCGAGACGATGCATCCCGCAGGCTAGTCGAGTAAAAACACGTGCGAGAGGATGCGTCCCGCAGGCTAGTCGAGCAAAAACACGTGCGAGAGGATGCATCCCGCAGGCTAGTCGAGTAAAAACACGTGCGAGAGGATGCATCTCGCAGGCTAGTCGAGTAAAAACACGTGCGAGAGGATGCATCCCGCAGGCTAGTCGAGTAAAAACACGTGCGAGAGGATGCGTCCCGCAGGCTAGTCGAGCAAAAACACGTGCGAGAGGATGCATCCCGCAGGCTAGTCGAGCAAAAACACGTGCGAGAGGATGCATCCCGCAGGCTAGTCGAGTAAAAACACGTGCGAGAGGATGCATCCCGCAGGCTAGTCGAGTAAAAACACGTGCGAGAGGATGCGTCCCGCAGGCTAGTCCTGCAAAAACACGTGCGAGAGGATGCATCCCGCAGGCTAGTCGAGCAAAAACACGTGCGAGAGGATGCATCCCGCATGCTAGTCGAGTAAAAACACGTGCGAGAGGATGCATCCCGCAGGCTAGTCGAGTAAAAACACGTGCGAGAGGATGCATCCCGCAGGCTAATCGAGTAAAAACACGTGCGAGAGGATGCATCCCGCAGGATAGTCGAGTAAGAACACGTGCGAGAGGATGGGTCCCGCAGGCTAGTCGAGCAAAAACACGCGCGAGAGCATGCATCCCGCAGGCTAGTCGAGCAAAAACACGTGCGAGAGGATGCATCCCGCAGGCTAGTCGAGTAAAAACACGTGCGAGAGGATGAATCCCGCAGGCTAGTCGAGTAAAAACACGTGCGAGAGGATGCATCCCGCAGGCTAGTCGAGTAAAAACACGTGCGAGGTTTTGTGGGATGCGCATGCGCAGGTTTTGTGGGATGCGCATGCCCAGGTTTTTTGGGATGCGCATGGCTAGTCGAGTAAAAACACGTGCGAGAGGATGCATCCCGCAGGCTAGTCGAGTAAAAACACGTGCGAGAGGATGCATCCCGCAGGCTAGTCGAGTAAAAACACGTGCGAGAGGATTCATCCCGCATGCTAGTCGAGTAAAAACACGTGCAACAGGATGCTTCCCGCAGGCTAGTCGAGTAAAAACACGTGCGAGAGGATGCATCCCGCAGGCTAGTCGAGTAAAAACACGTGCGAGAGGATGCGTCCCGCAGGCTAGTCGAGCAAAAACACGTGCGAGAGGATGCATCCCGCAGGCTAGTCGAGCAAAAACACGTGCGAGAGGATGCATCCCGCAGGCTAGTCGAGTAAAAACACGTGCGAGAGGATGCATCCCGCAGGCTAGTCGAGTAAAAACACGTGCGAGAGGATGCATCCCGCAGGCTAGTCGAGTAAAAACACGTGCGAGAGGATGCGTCCCGCAGGCTAGTCGAGCAAAAACACGTGCGAGAGGATGCATCCCGCAGGCTAGTCGAGCAAAAACACGTGCGAGAGGATGCATCCCGCAGGCTAGTCGAGTAAAAACACGTGCGAGAGGATGCATCCCGCAGGCTAGTCGAGTAAAAACACGTGCGAGAGGATGCGTCCCGCAGGCTAGTCCTGCAAAAACACGTGCGAGAGGATGCATCCCGCAGGCTAGTCGAGCAAAAACACGTGCGAGAGGATGCATCCCGCAGGGTAGTCGAGTAAAAACACGTGCAAGAGGATGCTTCCCGCAGGCTAGTCGAGTAAAAACACGTGCGAGAGGATGCATCCCGCAGGCTAGTCGAGTAAAAACACGTGCGAGAGGATGCATCCCGCAGGCTAGTCGAGTAAAAACACGTGCGAGAGGATGCATCCCGCAGGCTAGTCGAGTAAAAACACGTGCGAGAGGATGCATCCCGCAGGCTAGTCGAGTAAAAACACGTGCGAGAGGATGCATCCCGCAGGCTAGTCGAGTAAAAACACGTGCGAGAGGATGCATCCCGCAGGCTAGTCGAGTAAAAACACGTGCGAGAGGATGCGTCCCGCAGGCTAGTCGAGCAAAAACACGTGCGAGAGGATGCATCCCGCAGGCTAGTCGAGTAAAAACACGTGCGAGAGGATGCATCCCGCAGGCTAGTCTAGTAAAAACACGTGCGAGAGGATGCATCCCGCAGGCTAGTCGAGTAAAAACACGTGCGAGAGGATGCATCCCGCAGGCTAGTCGAGTAAAAACACGTGCGAGAGGATGCATCCCGCAGGCTAGTCGAGTAAAAACACGTGCGAGAGGATGCGTCCCGCAGGCTAGTCGAGCAAAAACACGTGCGAGAGGATGCATCCCGCAGGCTAGTCGAGCAAAAACACGTGCGAGAGGATGCATCCCGCAGGCTAGTCGAGTAAAAACACGTGCGAGAGGATGCATCCCGCAGGCTAGTCGAGTAAAAACACGTGCGAGAGGATGCGTCCCGCAGGCTAGTCCTGCAAAAACACGTGCGAGAGGATGCATCCCGCAGGCTAGTCGAGCAAAAACACGTGCGAGAGGATGCATCCCGCATGCTAGTCGAGTAAAAACACGTGCGAGAGGATGCATCCCGCAGGCTAGTCGAGTAAAAACACGTGCGAGAGGATGCATCCCGCAGGCTAGTCGAGTAAAAACACGTGCGAGAGGATGCATCCCGCAGGCTAATCGAGTAAAAACACGTGCGAGAGGATGCATCCCGCAGGCTAGTCGAGTAAGAACACGTGCGAGAGGATGGGTCCCGCAGGCTAGTCGAGCAAAAACGCGCGCGAGAGCATGCATCCCGCAGGCTAGTCGAGCAAAAACACGTGCGAGAGGATGCATCCCGCAGGCTAGTCGAGTAAAAACACGTGCGAGAGGATGCATCCCGCAGGCTAGTCGAGTAAAAACACGTGCGAGAGGATGCATCCCGCAGGCTAGTCGAGTAAAAACACGTGCGAGAGGATGCATCCCGCAGGCTAGTCGAGTAAAAACACGTGCGAGGTTTTGTGGGATGCGCATGCGCAGGTTTTGTGGGATGCGCATGCGCAGGTTTTGTGGGATGCGCATGCGCAGGTTTTGTGGGATGCGCATGCGCAGGTTTTTTGGGATGCGCATGGCTAGTCGAGCAAAAACACGTGCGAGAGGATGCATCCCGCAGGGTAGTCGAGTAAAAACACGTGCGAGAGGATGCATCCCGCAGGCTAGTCGAGAAAAAACACGTGCGTGGTTTTGTGGGATGCGCATGCGCAGGTTTTGTGGGATGCGCATGCGCAGGTTTTTTGGGATACGCATGGCTAGTCGAGCAAAAACACGTGCGAGAGGATGCATCCCGCAGGCTAGTCGAGTAAAAACACGTGCGAGAGGATGCATCCCGCAGGCTAGTCGAGTAAAAACACGTGCGAGAGGATGCGTCCCGCAGGCTAGTCGAGCAAAAACACGTGCGAGAGGATGCATCCCGCAGGCTAGTCGAGTAAAAACACGTGCGAGAGGATGCTTCCCGCAGGCTAGTCGAGTAAAAACACGTGCAAGAGGATGCTTCCCGCAGGCTAGTCGAGTAAAAACACGTGCGAGAGGATGCATCCCGCAGGCTAGTCGAGTAAAAACACGTGCGAGAGGATGCGTCCCGCAGGCTAGTCGAGCAAAAACACGTGCGAGAGGATGCATCCCGCAGGCTAGTCGAGCAAAAACACGTGCGAGAGGATGCATCCCGCAGGCTAGTCGAGTAAAAACACGTGCGAGGTTTTGTGGGATGCGCATGCGCAGGTTTTGTGGGATGCGCATGCGCAGGTTTTGTGCATGGCTAATCGAGCAAAAACACGTGCGAGAGGATGCATCCCGCAGGCTAGTCGAGTAAAAACACGTGCGAGAGGATGCATCCCGCAGGCTAGTCGAGTAAAAACACGTGCGAGAGGATGCATCCCGCAGGCTAGTCGAGTAAAAACACGTGCAAGAGGATGCTTCCCGCAGGCTAGTCGAGTAAAAACACGTGCGAGAGGATGCATCCCGTAGGCTAGTCGAGTAAAAACACGTGCGAGAGGATGCGTCCCGCAGGTTAGTCGAGCAAAAACACGTGCGAGAGGATGCATCCCGCAGGCTAGTCGAGCAAAAACACGTGCGAGAGGATGCATCCCGCAGGCTAGTCTAGTAAAAACACGTGCGAGGTTTTGTGGGATGCGCATGCGCAGGTTTTTTGGGATGTGCATGGCTAGTCGAGCAAAAACACGTGCGAGAGGATGCATCCCGCAGGGTAGTCGAGTAAAAACACGTGCGAGAGGATGCATCCCGCAGGCTAGTCGAGTAAAAACACGTGCGAGAGGATGCATCCCGCAGGCTAGTCGAGTAAAAACACGTGCGAGAGGATGCATCCCGCAGGCTAGTCGAGTAAAAACACGTGCGAGAGGATGCATCCCGCAGGCTAGTCGAGTAAAAACACGTGCGAGAGGATGCGTCCCGCAGGCTAGTCGAGCAAAAACACGTGCGAGAGGATGCATCCCGCAGACTAGTCGAGCAAAAACACGTGCGAGAGGATGCATCCCGCAGGCTAGTCGAGTAAGAACACGTGCGAGAGGATGGGTCCCGCAGGCTAGTCGAGCAAAAACACGCGCGAGAGCATGCATCCCGCAGGCTAGTCGAGCAAAAACACGTGCGAGAGGATGCATCCCGCAGGCTAGTCGAGCAAAAACACGTGCGAGAGGATGCATCCCGCAGGCTAGTCGAGTAAAAACACGTGCGAGAGGATGCATCCCGCAGGCTAGTCGAGTAAAAACACGTGCGAGGTTTTGTGGGATGCGCATGCGCAGGTTTTGTGGGATGCGCATGCCCAGGTTCTTTGGGATGCGCATGGCTAGTCGAGTAAAAACACGTGCGCGAGGATGCATCCCGCAGGCTAGTCGAGTAAAAACACGTGCGAGAGGATGCATCCCGCAGGCTAGTCGAGTAAAAACACGTGCGAGAGGATGCATCCCGCAGGCTAGTCGAGCAAAAACACGTGCGAGAGGATGCATCCCGCAGGCTAGTCGAGTAAAAACACGTGCGAGAGGATGCATCCCGCAGGCTAGTCGAGTAAAAACACGTGCGAGAGGATGCGTCCCGCAGGCTAGTCCTGCAAAAACACGTGCGAGAGGATGCATCCCGCAGGCTAGTCGAGCAAAAACACGTGCGAGAGGATGCATCCCGCAGGGTAGTCGAGTAAAAACACGTGCAAGAGGATGCTTCCCGCAGGCTAGTCGAGTAAAAACACGTGCGAGAGGATGCATCCCGCAGGCTAGTCGAGTAAAAACACGTGCGAGAGGATGCATCCCGCAGGCTAGTCGAGTAAAAACACGTGCGAGAGGATGCATCCCGCAGGCTAGTCGAGTAAAAACACGTGCGAGAGGATGCATCCCGCAGGCTAGTCGAGTAAAAACACGTGCGAGAGGATGCGTCCCGCAGGCTAGTCGAGCAAAAACACGTGCGAGAGGATGCATCCCGCAGGCTAGTCGAGCAAAAACACGTGCGAGAGGATGCATCCCGCAGGCTAGTCGAGTAAAAACACGTGCGAGAGGATGCATCCCGCAGGCTAGTCGAGTAAAAACACGTGCGAGAGGATGCGTCCCGCAGGCTAGTCCTGCAAAAACACGTGCGAGAGGATGCATCCCGCAGGCTAGTCGAGCAAAAACACGTGCGAGAGGATGCATCCCGCATGCTAGTCGAGTAAAAACACGTGCGAGAGGATGCATCCCGCAGGCTAGTCGAGTAAAAACACGTGCGAGAGGATGCATCCCGCAGGCTAGTCGAGTAAAAACACGTGCGAGAGGATGCGTCCCGCAGGCTAGTCGAGCAAAAACACGTGCGAGAGGATGCATCCCGCAGGCTAGTCGAGTAAAAACACGTGCGAGAGGATGCATCCCGCAGGCTAGTCTAGTAAAAACACGTGCGAGAGGATGCATCCCGCAGGCTAGTCGAGTAAAAACACGTGCGAGAGGATGCATCCCGCAGGCTAGTCGAGTAAAAAGACGTGCGAGAGGATGCATCCCGCAGGCTAGTCGAGTAAAAACACGTGCGAGAGGATGCGTCCCGCAGGCTAGTCGAGCAAAAACACGTGCGAGAGGATGCATCCCGCAGGCTAGTCGAGCAAAAACACGTGCGAGAGGATGCATCCCGCAGGCTAGTCGAGTAAAAACACGTGCGAGAGGATGCATCCCGCAGGCTAGTCGAGTAAAAACACGTGCGAGAGGATGCGTCCCGCAGGCTAGTCCTGCAAAAACACGTGCGAGAGGATGCATCCCGCAGGCTAGTCGAGCAAAAACACGTGCGAGAGGATGCATCCCGCATGCTAGTCGAGTAAAAACACGTGCGAGAGGATGCATCCCGCAGGCTAGTCGAGTAAAAACACGTGCGAGAGGATGCATCCCGCAGGCTAGTCGAGTAAAAACACGTGCGAGAGGATGCGTCCCGCAGGCTAGTCGAGCAAAAACACGTGCGAGAGGATGCATCCCGCAGGCTAGTCGAGTAAAAACACGTGCGAGAGGATGCATCCCGCAGGCTAGTCTAGTAAAAACACGTGCGAGAGGATGCATCCCGCAGGCTAGTCGAGTAAAAACACGTGCGAGAGGATGCATCCCGCAGGCTAGTCGAGTAAAAAGACGTGCGAGAGGATGCATCCCGCAGGCTAGTCGAGTAAAAACACGTGCGAGAGGATGCGTCCCGCAGGCTAGTCGAGCAAAAACACGTGCGAGAGGATGCATCCCGCAGGCTAGTCGAGCAAAAACACGTGCGAGAGGATGCATCCCGCAGGCTAGTCGAGTAAAAACACGTGCGAGAGGATGCATCCCGCAGGCTAGTCGAGTAAAAACACGTGCGAGAGGATGCGTCCCGCAGGCTAGTCCTGCAAAAACACGTGCGAGAGGATGCATCCCGCAGGCTAGTCGAGCAAAAACACGTGCGAGAGGATGCATCCCGCATGCTAGTCGAGTAAAAACACGTGCGAGAGGATGCATCCCGCAGGCTAGTCGAGTAAAAACACGTGCGAGAGGATGCATCCCGCAGGCTAGTCGAGTAAAAACACGTGCGAGAGGATGCATCCCGCAGGCTAATCGAGTAAAAACACGTGCGAGAGGATGCATCCCGCAGGCTAGTCGAGTAAGAACACGTGCGAGAGGATGGGTCCCGCAGGCTAGTCGAGCAAAAACACGCGCGAGAGCATGCATCCCGCAGGCTAGTCGAGTAAAAACACGTGCGAGAGGATGCATCCCGCAGGCTAGTCGAGTAAAAACACGTGCGAGAGGATGCATCCCGCAGGCTAGTCGAGTAAAAACACGTGCGAGAGGATGCATCCCGCAGGCTAGTCGAGTAAAAACACGTGCGAGGTTTTGTGGGATGCGCATGCGCAG
Organism: Lasioglossum baleicum; assembly: GCF_051020765.1. Lineage (NCBI taxonomy): Eukaryota > Metazoa > Arthropoda > Insecta > Hymenoptera > Halictidae > Lasioglossum > Lasioglossum baleicum. The sequence continues at coordinate 30,045 of NW_027469460.1, read as the reverse complement.
GTTTTGTGGGATGCGCATGCGCAGGTTTTTTGGGATGCGCATGGCTAGTCGAGCAAAAACACGTGCGAGAGGATGCATCCCGCAGGGTAGTCGAGTAAAAACACGTGCGAGCGGATGCATCCCGCAGGCTAGTCGAGAAAAAACACGTGCGTGGTTTTGTGGGATGCGCATGCGCAGGTTTTGTGGGATGCGCATGCGCAGGTTTTTTGGGATACGCATGGCTAGTCGAGCAAAAACACGTGCGAGAGGATGCATCCCGCAGGCTAGTCGAGTAAAAACACGTGCGAGAGGATGCATCCCGCAGGCTAGTCGAGTAAAAACACGTGCGAGAGGATGCATCCCGCAGGCTAGTCGAGTAAAAACACGTGCGAGAGGATGCGTCCCGCAGGCTAGTCGAGCAAAAACACGTGCGAGAGGATGCATCCCGCAGGCTAGTCGAGCAAAAACACGTGCGAGAGGATGCATCCCGCAGGCTAGTCGAGTAAAAACACGTGCGAGGTTTTGTGGGATGCGCATGCGCAGGTTTTGTGGGATGCGCATGCGCAGGTTTTTTGGGATGCGCATGGCTAGTCGAGCAAAAACACGTGCGAGAGGATGCATCCCGCAGGGTAGTCGAGTAAAAACATGTGCGAGAGGATGCATCCCGCAGGCTAGTCGAGTAAAAACACGTGCGAGAGGATGCATCCCGTAGGCTAGTCGAGTAAAAACACGTGCAAGGTTTTGTGGGATGCGCATGCGCAGGTTTTGTGGGATGCGCATGCGCAGGTTTTGTGCATGGCTAATCGAGCAAAAACACGTGCGAGAGGATGCATCCCGCAGGGTAGTCGAGTAAAAACACGTGCAAGAGGATGCTTCCCGCAGGCTAGTCGAGTAAAAACACGTGCGAGAGGATGCATCCCGCAGGCTAGTCGAGTAAAAACACGTGCGAGAGGATGCATCCCGCAGGGTAGTCGAGTAAAAACACGTGCAAGAGGATGCTTCCCGCAGGCTAGTCGAGTAAAAACACGTGCGAGAGGATGCTTCCCGCAGGCTAGTCGAGTAAAAACACGTGCGAGGGGATGCATCCCGCATGCTAGTCGAGTAAAAACACGTGCAAGAGGATGCTTCCCGCAGGCTAGTCGAGTAAAAACACGTGCGAGAGGATGCATCCCGTAGGCTAGTCGAGTAAAAACACGTGCGAGAGGATGCGTCCCGCAGGTTAGTCGAGCAAAAACACGTGCGAGAGGATGCATCCCGCAGGCTAGTCGAGCAAAAACACGTGCGAGAGGATGCATCCCGCAGGCTAGTCTAGTAAAAACACGTGCGAGGTTTTGTGGGATGCGCATGCGCAGGTTTTTTGGGATGTGCATGGCTAGTCGAGCAAAAACACGTGCGAGAGGATGCATCCCGCAGGGTAGTCGAGTAAAAACACGTGCGAGAGGATGCATCCCGCAGGCTAGTCGAGTAAAAACACGTGCGAGAGGATGCATCCCGCAGGGTAGTCGAGTAAAAACACGTGCAAGAGGATGCTTCCCGCAGGCTAGTCGAGTAAAAACACGTGCGAGAGGATGCTTCCCGCAGGCTAGTCGAGTAAAAACACGTGCGAGGGGATGCATCCCGCATGCTAGTCGAGTAAAAACACGTGCAAGAGGATGCTTCCCGCAGGCTAGTCGAGTAAAAACACGTGCGAGAGGATGCATCCCGTAGGCTAGTCGAGTAAAAACACGTGCGAGAGGATGCGTCCCGCAGGTTAGTCGAGCAAAAACACGTGCGAGAGGATGCATCCCGCAGGCTAGTCGAGCAAAAACACGTGCGAGAGGATGCATCCCGCAGGCTAGTCTAGTAAAAACACGTGCGAGGTTTTGTGGGATGCGCATGCGCAGGTTTTTTGGGATGTGCATGGCTAGTCGAGCAAAAACACGTGCGAGAGGATGCATCCCGCAGGGTAGTCGAGTAAAAACACGTGCGAGAGGATGCATCCCGCAGGCTAGTCGAGTAAAAACACGTGCGAGAGGATGCATCCCGCAGGCTAGTCGAGTAAAAACACGTGCGAGAGGATGCATCCCGCAGGCTAGTCCAGTAAAAACACGTGCGAGAGGATGCATCCCGCAGGCTAGTCGAGTAAAAACACGTGCGAGAGGATGCGTCCCGCAGGCTAGTCGAGCAAAAACACGTGCGAGAGGATGCATCCCGCAGGCTAGTCGAGCAAAAACACGTGCGAGAGGATGCATCCCGCAGGCTAGTCGAGTAAGAACACGTGCGAGAGGATGGGTCCCGCAGGCTAGTCGAGCAAAAACACGCGCGACAGCATGCATCCCGCAGGCTAGTCGAGCAAAAACACGTGCGAGAGGATGCATCCCGCAGGCTAGTCGAGCAAAAACACGTGCGAGAGGATGCATCCCGCAGGCTAGTCGAGTAAAAACACGTGCGAGAGGATGCATCCCGCAGGCTAGTCGAGTAAAAACACGTGCGAGGTTTTGTGGGATGCGCATGCGCAGGTTTTGTGGGATGCGCATGCCCAGGTTCTTTGGGATGCGCATGGCTAGTCGAGTAAAAACACGTGCGCGAGGATGCATCCCGCAGGCTAGTCGAGTAAAAACACGTGCGAGAGGATGCATCCCGCAGGCTAGTCGAGTAAAAACACGTGCGAGAGGATGCATCCCGCAGGCTAGTCGAGTAAAAACACGTGCGAGGTTTTGTGGGATGCGCATGCGCAGGTTTTGTGGGATGCGCATGCGCAGGTTTTTTGGGATGCGCATGGCTAGTCGAGCAAAAACACGTGCGAGAGGATGCATCCCGCAGGCTAGTCGAGCAAAAACACGTGCGAGAGGATGCATCCCGCAGGCTAGTCGAGCAAAAACACGTGCGAGAGGATGCATCCCGCAGGCTAGTCGAGTAAAAACACGTGCGAGAGGATGCATCCTGCAGGCTAGTCGAGTAAAAACACGTGCGAGAGGATGCATCCCGCAGGCTAGTCGAGTAAAAACACGTGCGAGAGGATGCTTCCCGCAGGCTAGTCGAGTAAAAACACGTGCGAGAGGATGCATCCCGCATGCTAGTCGAGTAAAAACACGTGCAAGAGGATGCTTCCCGCAGGCTAGTCGAGTAAAAACACGTGCGAGAGGATGCATCCCGCAGGCTAGTCGAGTAAAAACACGTGCGAGAGGATGCATCCCGCAGGCTAGTCGAGTAAAAACACGTGCGAGAGGATGCGTCCCGCAGGCTAGTCCTGCAAAAACACGTGCGAGAGGATGCATCCCGCAGGCTAGTCGAGCAAAAACACGTGCGAGAGGATGCATCCCGCAGGGTAGTCGAGTAAAAACACGTGCAAGAGGATGCTTCCCGCAGGCTAGTCGAGTAAAAACACGTGCGAGAGGATGCATCCCGCAGGCTAGTCGAGTAAAAACACGTGCGAGAGGATGCATCCCGCAGGCTAGTCGAGTAAAAACACGTGCGAGAGGATGCATCCCGCAGGCTAGTCGAGTAAAAACACGTGCGAGAGGATGCATCCCGCAGGCTAGTCGAGTAAAAACACGTGCGAGAGGATGCGTCCCGCAGGCTAGTCGAGCAAAAACACGTGCGAGAGGATGCATCCCGCAGGCTAGTCGAGCAAAAACACGTGCGAGAGGATGCATCCCGCAGGCTAGTCGAGTAAAAACACGTGCGAGAGGATGCATCCCGCAGGCTAGTCGAGTAAAAACACGTGCGAGAGGATGCGTCCCGCAGGCTAGTCCTGCAAAAACACGTGCGAGAGGATGCATCCCGCAGGCTAGTCGAGCAAAAACACGTGCGAGAGGATGCATCCCGCATGCTAGTCGAGTAAAAACACGTGCGAGAGGATGCATCCCGCAGGCTAGTCGAGTAAAAACACGTGCGAGAGGATGCATCCCGCAGGCTAGTCGAGTAAAAACACGTGCGAGAGGATGCGTCCCGCAGGCTAGTCGAGCAAAAACACGTGCGAAAGGATGCATCCCGCAGGCTAGTCGAGTAAAAACACGTGCGAGAGGATGCATCCCGCAGGCTAGTCTAGTAAAAACACGTGCGAGAGGATGCATCCCGCAGGCTAGTCGAGTAAAAACACGTGCGAGAGGATGCATCCCGCAGGCTAGTCGAGTAAAAACACGTGCGAGAGGATGCATCCCGCAGGCTAGTCGAGTAAAAACACGTGCGAGAGGATGCGTCCCGCAGGCTAGTCGAGCAAAAACACGTGCGAGAGGATGCATCCCGCAGGCTAGTCGAGCAAAAACACGTGCGAGAGGATGCATCCCGCAGGCTAGTCGAGTAAAAACACGTGCGAGAGGATGCATCCCGCAGGCTAGTCGAGTAAAAACACGTGCGAGAGGATGCGTCCCGCAGGCTAGTCCTGCAAAAACACGTGCGAGAGGATGCATCCCGCAGGCTAGTCGAGCAAAAACACGTGCGAGAGGATGCATCCCGCATGCTAGTCGAGTAAAAACACGTGCGAGAGGATGCATCCCGCAGGCTAGTCGAGTAAAAACACGTGCGAGAGGATGCATCCCGCAGGCTAGTCGAGTAAAAACACGTGCGAGAGGATGCATCCCGCAGGCTAATCGAGTAAAAACACGTGCGAGAGGATGCATCCCGCAGGCTAGTCGAGTAAGAACACGTGCGAGAGGATGGGTCCCGCAGGCTAGTCGAGCAAAAACACGCGCGAGAGCATGCATCCCGCAGGCTAGTCGAGCAAAAACACGTGCGAGAGGATGCATCCCGCAGGCTAGTCGAGTAAAAACACGTGCGAGAGGATGCATCCCTTAGGCTAGTCGAGTAAAAACACGTGCGAGAGGATGCATCCCGCAGGCTAGTCGAGTAAAAACACGTGCGAGAGGATGCATCCCGCAGGCTAGTCGAGTAAAAACACGTGCGAGGTTTTGTGGGATGCGCATGCGCAGGTTTTGTGGGATGCGCATGCGCAGGTTTTGTGGGATGCGCATGCGCAGGTTTTGTGGGATGCGCATGCGCAGGTTTTGTGGGATGCGCATGCGCAGGTTTTTTGGGATGCGCATGGCTAGTCGAGCAAAAACACGTGCGAGAGGATGCATCCCGCAGGGTAGTCGAGTAAAAACACGTGCGAGAGGATGCATCCCGCAGGCTAGTCGAGAAAAAACACGTGCGTGGTTTTGTGGGATGCGCATGCGCAGGTTTTGTGGGATGCGCATGCGCAGGTTTTTTGGGATACGCATGGCTAGTCGAGCAAAAACACGTGCGAGAGGATGCATCCCGCAGGGTAGTCGAGTAAAAACACGTGCGAGAGGATGCATCCCGCAGGCTAGTCGAGAAAAAACACGTGCGTGGTTTTGTGGGATGCGCATGCGCAGGTTTTGTGGGATGCGCATGCGCAGGTTTTTTGGGATACGCATGGCTAGTCGAGCAAAAACACGTGCGAGAGGATGCATCCCGCAGGCTAGTCGAGTAAAAACACGTGCGAGAGGATGAATCCCGCAGGCTAGTCGAGTAAAAACACGTGCGAGAGGATGCATCCCGCAGGCTAGTCGAGTAAAAACACGTGCGAGGTTTTGTGGGATGCGCATGCGCAGGTTTTGTGGGATGCGCATGCCCAGGTTTTTTGGGATGCGCATGGCTAGTCGAGTAAAAACACGTGCGAGAGGATGCATCCCGCAGGCTAGTCGAGTAAAAACACGTGCGAGAGGATGCATCCCGCAGGCTAGTCGAGTAAAAACACGTGCGAGAGGATTCATCCCGCATGCTAGTCGAGTAAAAACACGTGCAACAGGATGCTTCCCGCAGGCTAGTCGAGTAAAAACACGTGCGAGAGGATGCATCCCGCAGGCTAGTCGAGTAAAAACACGTGCGAGAGGATGCGTCCCGCAGGCTAGTCGAGCAAAAACACGTGCGAGAGGATGCATCCCGCAGGCTAGTCGAGCAAAAACACGTGCGAGAGGATGCATCCCGCAGGTTAGTCGAGTAAAAACACGTGCGAGAGGATGCATCCCGCAGGCTAGTCGAGTAAAAACACGTGCGAGAGGATGCATCCCGCAGGCTAGTCGAGTAAAAACACGTGCGAGAGGATGCGTCCCGCAGGCTAGTCGAGCAAAAACACGTGCGAGAGGATGCATCCCGCAGGCTAGTCGAGCAAAAACACGTGCGAGAGGATGCATCCCGCAGGCTAGTCGAGTAAAAACACGTGCGAGAGGATGCATCCCGCAGGCTAGTCGAGTAAAAACACGTGCGAGAGGATGCGTCCCGCAGGCTAGTCCTGCAAAAACACGTGCGAGAGGATGCATCCCGCAGGCTAGTCGAGCAAAAACACGTGCGAGAGGATGCATCCCGCAGGGTAGTCGAGTAAAAACACGTGCAAGAGGATGCTTCCCGCAGGCTAGTCGAGTAAAAACACGTGCGAGAGGATGCATCCCGCAGGCTAGTCGAGTAAAAACACGTGCGAGAGGATGCATCCCGCAGGCTAGTCGAGTAAAAACACGTGCGAGAGGATGCATCCCGCAGGCTAGTCGAGTAAAAACACGTGCGAGAGGATGCATCCCGCAGGCTAGTCGAGTAAAAACACGTGCGAGAGGATGCGTCCCGCAGGCTAGTCGAGCAAAAACACGTGCGAGAGGATGCATCCCGCAGGCTAGTCGAGCAAAAACACGTGCGAGAGGATGCATCCCGCAGGCTAGTCGAGTAAAAACACGTGCGAGAGGATGCATCCCGCAGGCTAGTCGAGTAAAAACACGTGCGAGAGGATGCGTCCCGCAGGCTAGTCCTGCAAAAACACGTGCGAGAGGATGCATCCCGCAGGCTAGTCGTGCAAAAACACGTGCGAGAGGATGCATCCCGCATGCTAGTCGAGTAAAAACACGTGCGAGAGGATGCATCCCGCAGGCTAGTCGAGTAAAAACACGTGCGAGAGGATGCATCCCGCAGGCTAGTCGAGTAAAAACACGTGCGAGAGGATGCGTCCCGCAGGCTAGTCGAGCAAAAACACGTGCGAGAGGATGCATCCCGCAGGCTAGTCGAGTAAGAACACGTGCGAGAGGATGCATCCCGCAGGCTAGTCTAGTAAAAACACGTGCGAGAGGATGCATCCCGCAGGCTAGTCGAGTAAAAACACGTGCGAGAGGATGCATCCCGCAGGCTAGTCGAGTAAAAACACGTGCGAGAGGATGCATCCCGCAGGCTAGTCGAGTAAAAACACGTGCGAGAGGATGCGTCCCGCAGGCTAGTCGAGCAAAAACACGTGCGAGCGGATGCATCCCGCAGGCTAGTCGAGCAAAAACACGTGCGAGAGGATGCATCCCGCAGGCTAGTCGAGTAAAAACACGTGCGAGAGGATGCATCCCGCAGGCTAGTCGAGTAAAAACACGTGCGAGAGGATGCGTCCCGCAGGCTAGTCCTGCAAAAACACGTGCGAGAGGATGCATCCCGCAGGCTAGTCGAGCAAAAACACGTGCGAGAGGATGCATCCCGCATGCTAGTCGAGTAAAAACACGTGCGAGAGGATGCATCCCGCAGGCTAGTCGAGTAAAAACACGTGCGAGAGGATGCATCCCGCAGGCTAGTCGAGTAAAAACACGTGCGAGAGGATGCATCCCGCAGGCTAATCGAGTAAAAACACGTGCGAGAGGATGCATCCCGCAGGCTAGTCGAGTAAGAACACGTGCGAGAGGATGGGTCCCGCAGGCTAGTCGAGCAAAAACACGCGCGAGAGCATGCATCCCGCAGGCTAGTCGAGCAAAAACACGTGCGAGAGGATGCATCCCGCAGGCTAGTCGAGTAAAAACACGTGCGAGAGGATGCATCCCGCAGGCTAGTCGAGTAAAAACACGTGCGAGAGGATGCATCCCGCAGGCTAGTCGAGTAAAAACACGTGCGAGAGGATGCATCCCGCAGGCTAGTCGAGTAAAAACACGTGCGAGAGGATGCGTCCCGCAGGCTAGTCGAGCAAAAACACGTGCGAGAGGATGCATCCCGCAGGCTAGTCGAGCAAAAACACGTGCGAGAGGATGCATCCCGCAGGCTAGTCGAGTAAAAACACGTGCGAGGTTTTGTGGGATGCGCATGCGCAGGTTTTGTGGGATGCGCATGCGCAGGTTTTTTGGGATGCGCATGGCTAGTCGAGCAAAAACACGTGCGAGAGGATGCATCCCGCAGGGTAGTCGAGTAAAAACATGTGCGAGAGGATGCATCCCGCAGGCTAGTCGAGTAAAAACACGTGCGAGAGGATGCATCCCGTAGGCTAGTCGAGTAAAAACACGTGCGAGGTTTTGTGGGATGCGCATGCGCAGGTTTTGTGGGATGCGCATGCGCAGGTTTTGTGCATGGCTAATCGAGCAAAAACACGTGCGAGAGGATGCATCCCGCAGGGTAGTCGAGTAAAAACACGTGCAAGAGGATGCTTCCCGCAGGCTAGTCGAGTAAAAACACGTGCGAGAGGATGCATCCCGCAGGCTAGTCGAGTAAAAACACGTGCGAGAGGATGCATCCCGCAGGCTAGTCGAGTAAAAACACGTGCAAGAGGATGCTTCCCGCAGGCTAGTCGAGTAAAAACACGTGCGAGAGGATGCTTCCCGCAGGCTAGTCGAGTAAAAACACGTGCGAGGGGATGCATCCCGCATGCTAGTCGAGTAAAAACACGTGCAAGAGGATGCTTCCCGCAGGCTAGTCGAGTAAAAACACGTGCGAGAGGATGCATCCCGTAGGCTAGTCGAGTAAAAACACGTGCGAGAGGATGCGTCCCGCAGGTTAGTCGAGCAAAAACACGTGCGAGAGGATGCATCCCGCAGGCTAGTCGAGCAAAAACACGTGCGAGAGGATGCATCCCGCAGGCTAGTCTAGTAAAAACACGTGCGAGGTTTTGTGGGATGCGCATGCGCAGGTTTTTTGGGATGTGCATGGCTAGTCGAGCAAAAACACGTGCGAGAGGATGCATCCCGCAGGGTAGTCGAGTAAAAACACGTGCGAGAGGATGCATCCCGCAGGCTAGTCGAGTAAAAACACGTGCGAGAGGATGCATCCCGCAGGCTAGTCGAGTAAAAACAGGTGCGAGAGGATGCATCCCGCAGGCTAGTCGAGTAAAAACACGTGCGAGAGGATGCATCCCGCAGGCTAGTCGAGTAAAAACACGTGCGAGAGGATGCGTCCCGCAGGCTAGTCGAGCAAAAACACGTGCGAGAGGATGCATCCCGCAGGCTAGTCGAGCAAAAACACGTGCGAGAGGATGCATCCCGCAGGCTAGTCGAGTAAGAACACGTGCGAGAGGATGGGTCCCGCAGGCTAGTCGAGCAAAAACACGCGCGAGAGCATGCATCCCGCAGGCTAGTCGAGCAAAAACACGTGCGAGAGGATGCATCCCGCAGGCTAGTCGAGCAAAAACACGTGCGAGAGGATGCATCCCGCAGGCTAGTCGAGTAAAAACACGTGCGAGAGGATGCATCCCGCAGGCTAGTCGAGTAAAAACACGTGCGAGGTTTTGTGGGATGCGCATGCGCAGGTTTTGTGGGATGCGCATGCCCAGGTTCTTTGGGATGCGCATGGCTAGTCGAGTAAAAACACGTGCGCGAGGATGCATCCCGCAGGCTAGTCGAGTAAAAACACGTGCGAGAGGATGCATCCCGCAGGCTAGTCGAGTAAAAACACGTGCGAGAGGATGCATCCCGCAGGCTAGTCGAGTAAAAACACGTGCGAGAGGATGCATCCCGCATGCTAGTCGAGTAAAAACACGTGCAAGAGGATGCTTCCCGCAGGCTAGTCGAGTAAAAACACGTGCGAGAGGATGCATCCCGCAGGCTAGTCGAGTAAAAACACGTGCGAGAGGATGCATCCCGCAGGCTAGTCGAGCAAAAACACGTGCGAGAGGATGCATCCCGCAGGCTAGTCGAGCAAAAACACGTGCGAGAGGATGCATCCCGCAGGCTAGTCGAGTAAAAACACGTGCGAGAGGATGCATCCCGCAGGCTAGTCGAGTAAAAACACGTGCGAGGTTTTGTGGGATGCGCATGCGCAGGTTTTGTGGGATGCGCATGCCCAGGTTCTTTGGGATGCGCATGGCTAGTCGAGTAAAAACACGTGCGCGAGGATGCATCCCGCAGGCTAGTCGAGTAAAAACACGTGCGAGAGGATGCATCCCGCAGGCTAGTCGAGTAAAAACACGTGCGAGAGGATGCATCCCGCAGGCTAGTCGAGTAAAAACACGTGCGAGGTTTTGTGGGATGCGCATGCGCAGGTTTTTTGGGATGCGCATGGCTAGTCGAGCAAAAACACGTGCGAGAGGATGCATCCCGCAGGCTAGTCGAGCAAAAACACGTGCGAGAGGATGCATCCCGCAGGCTAGTCGAGTAAAAACACGTGCGAGAGGATGCATCCCGCAGGCTAGTCGAGTAAAAACACGTGCGAGAGGATGCATCCCGCAGGCTAGTCGAGCAAAAACACGTGCGAGAGGATGCATCCCGCAGGCTAGTCGAGTAAAAACACGTGCGAGAGGATGCATCCCGCAGGATAATCGAGTAAAAACACGTGCGAGAGGATGCATCCCGCAGGCTAGTCGAGTAAGAACACGTGCGAGAGGATGGGTCCCGCAGGCTAGTCGAGCAAAAACACGCGCGAGAGCATGCATCCCGCAGGCTAGTCGAGCAAAAACACGTGCGAGAGGATGCATCCCGCAGGCTAGTCGAGTAAAAACACGTGCGAGAGGATGCATCCCGCAGGCTAGTCGAGTAAAAACACGTGCGAGGTTTTGTGGGATGCGCATGCGCAGGTTTTGTGGGATGCTCATGCCCAGGTTTTTTGGGATGCGCATGGCTAGTCGAGTAAAAACACGTGCGAGAAGATGCATCCCGCAGGCTAGTCGAGTAAAAACACGTGCGAGAGGATGCATCCCGCAGGCTAGTCGAGTAAAAACACGTGCGAGAGGATGCATCCCGCAGGCTAGTCGAGTAAAAACACGTGCAAGAGGATGCTTCCCGCAGGCTAGTCGAGTAAAAACACGTGCGAGAGGATGCATCCCGCAGGCTAGTCGAGTAAAAACACGTGCGAGAGGATGCTTCCCGCAGGCTAGTCGAGTAAAAACACGTGCGAGAGGATGCATCCCGCATGCTAGTCGAGTAAAAACACGTGCAAGAGGATGCTTCCCGCAGGCTAGTCGAGTAAAAACACGTGCGAGAGGATGCATCCCGCAGGCTAGTCGAGTAAAAACACGTGCGAGAGGATGCGTCCCGCAGGCTAGTCGAGCAAAAACACGTGCGAGAGGATGCATCCCGCAGGCTAGTCGAGCAAAAACACGTGCGAGAGGATGCATCCCGCAGGCTAGTCGAGTAAAAACACGTGCGAGAGGATGCATCCCGCAGGCTAGTCGAGTAAAAACACGTGCGAGAGGATGCATCCCGCAGGCTAGTCGAGTAAAAACACGTGCGAGAGGATGGATCCCGCAGGCTAGTCGAGTAAAAACACGTGCGAGAGGATGCGTCCCGCAGGCTAGTCGAGCAAAAACACGTGCGAGAGGATGCATCCCGCAGGCTAGTCGAGCACAAACACGTGCGAGAGGATGCATCCCGCAGGCTAGTCGAGTAAAAACACGTGCGAAAGGATGCATCCCGCAGGCTAGTCGATTAAAAACACGTGCGAGAGGATGCATCCTGCAGGCTAGTCGAGTAAAAACACGTGCGAGAGGATGCATCCCGCAGGCTAGTCGAGTAAAAACACGTGCGAGAGGATGCATCCCGCAGGCTAGTCGAGCACAAACACGTGCGAGAGGATGCATCCCGCAGGCTAGTCGATTAAAAACACGTGCGAGAGGATGCATCCTGCAGGCTAGTCGAGTAAGAACACGTGCGAGAGGATGGGTCCCGCAGGCTAGTCGAGCAAAAACACGCGCGAGAGCATGCATCCCGCAGGCTAGTCGAGCAAAAACACGTGCGAGAGGATGCATCTCGCAGGCTAGTCGAGCAAAAACACGTGCGAGAGGATGCATCCCGCAGGCTAGTCGAGTAAAAACACGTGCGAGAGGATGCATCCCGCAGGCTAGTCGAGTAAAAACACGTGCGAGGTTTTGTGGGATGCGCATGCGCAGGTTTTGTGGGATGCGCATGCCCAGGTTCTTTGGGATGCGCATGGCTAGTCGAGTAAAAACACGTGCGCGAGGATGCATCCCGCAGGCTAGTCGAGTAAAAACACGTGCGAGAGGATGCATCCCGCAGGCTAGTCGAGTAAAAACACGTGCGAGAGGATGCATCCCGCAGGCTAGTCGAGTAAAAACACGTGCGAGAGGATGCATCCCGCATGCTAGTCGAGTAAAAACACGTGCAAGAGGATGCTTCCCGCAGGCTAGTCGAGTAAAAACACGTGCGAGAGGATGCATCCCGCAGGCTAGTCGAGTAAAAACACGTGCGAGAGGATGCGTCCCGCAGGCTAGTCGAGCAAAAACACGTGCGAGAGGATGCATCCCGCAGGCTAGTCGAGCAAAAACACGTGCGAGAGGATGCATCCCGCAGGCTAGTCGAGTAAAAACACGTGCGAGAGGATGCATCCCGCAGGCTAGTCGAGTAAAAACACGTGCGAGGTTTTGTGGGATGCGCATGCGCAGGTTTTGTGGGATGCGCATGCCCAGGTTCTTTGGGATGCGCATGGCTAGTCGAGTAAAAACACGTGCGCGAGGATGCATCCCGCAGGCTAGTCGAGTAAAAACACGTGCGAGAGGATGCATCCCGCAGGCTAGTCGAGTAAAAACACGTGCGAGAGGATGCATCCCGCAGGCTAGTCGAGTAAAAACACGTGCGAGGTTTTGTGGGATGCGCATGCGCAGGTTTTGTGGGATGCGCATGCGCAGGTTTTTTGGGATGCGCATGGCTAGTCGAGCAAAAACACGTGCGAGAGGATGCATCCCGCAGGCTAGTCGAGCAAAAACACGTGCGAGAGGATGCATCCCGCAGGCTAGTCGAGTAAAAACACGTGCAAGAGGATGCTTCCCGCAGGCTAGTCGAGTAAAAACACGTGCGAGAGGATGCATCCCGCAGGCTAGTCGAGTAAAAACACGTGCGAGAGGATGCTTCCGGCAGGCTAGTCGAGTAAAAACACGTGCGAGAGGATGCATCCCGCATGCTAGTCGAGTAAAAACACGTGCAAGAGGATGCTTCCCGCAGGCTAGTCGAGTAAAAACACGTGCGAGAGGATGCATCCCGCAGGCTAGTTGAGTAAAAACACGTGCGAGAGGATGCGTCCCGCAGGCTAGTCGAGCAAAAACACGTGCGAGAGGATGCATCCCGCAGGCTAGTCGAGCAAAAACACGTGCGACAGGATGCATCCCGCAGGCTAGTCGAGTAAAAACACGTGCGAGAGGATGCATCCCGCAGGCTAGCCGAGTAAAAACACGTGCGAGAGGATGCATCCCGCAGGCTAGTCGAGCAAAAACACGTGCGAGAGGATGCATCCCGCAGGCTAGTCGAGTAAAAACACGTGCGAGAGGATGCATCCCGCAGGATAATCGAGTAAAAACACGTGCGAGAGGATGCATCCCGCAGGCTAGTCGAGTAAGAACACGTGCGAGAGGATGGGTCCCGCAGGCTAGTCGAGCAAAAACACGCGCGAGAGCATGCATCCCGCAGGCTAGTCGAGCAAAAACACGTGCGAGAGGATGCATCCCGCAGGCTAGTCGAGTAAAAACACGTGCGAGAGGATGCATCCCGCAGGCTAGTCGAGTAAAAACACGTGCGAGGTTTTGTGGGATGCGCATGCGCAGGTTTTGTGGAATGCTCATGCCCAGGTTTTTTGGGATGCGCATGGCTAGTCGAGTAAAAACACGTGCGAGAAGATGCATCCCGCAGGCTAGTCGAGTAAAAACACGTGCGAGAGGATGCATCCCGCAGGCTAGTCGAGTAAAAACACGTGCGAGAGGATGCATCCCGCAGGCTAGTCGAGTAAAAACACGTGCAAGAGGATGCTTCCCGCAGGCTAGTCGAGTAAAAACACGTGCGAGAGGATGCATCCCGCAGGCTAGTCGAGTAAAAACACGTGCGAGAGGATGCTTCCCGCAGGCTAGTCGAGTAAAAACACGTGCGAGAGGATGCATCCCGCATGCTAGTCGAGTAAAAACACGTGCAAGAGGATGCTTCCCGCAGGCTAGTCGAGTAAAAACACGTGCGAGAGGATGCATCCCGCAGGCTAGTCGAGTAAAAACACGTGCGAGAGGATGCGTCCCGCAGGCTAGTCGAGCAAAAACACGTGCGAGAGGATGCATCCCGCAGGCTAGTCGAGCAAAAACACGTGCGAGAGGATGCATCCCGCATGCTAGTCGAGTAAAAACACGTGCGAGAGGATGCATCCCGCAGGCTAGTCGAGTAAAAACACGTGCGAGAGGATGCATCCCGCAGGCTAGTCGAGTAAAAACACGTGCGAGAGGATGCATCCCGCAGGCTAATCGAGTAAAAACACGTGCGAGAGGATGCATCCCGCAGGCTAGTCGAGTAAGAACACGTGCGAGAGGATGGGTCCCGCAGGCTAGTCGAGCAAAAACACGCGCGAGAGCATGCATCCCGCAGGCTAGTCGAGCAAAAACACGTGCGAGAGGATGCATCCCGCAGGCTAGTCGAGTAAAAACACGTGCGAGAGGATGCATCCCGCAGGCTAGTCGAGTAAAAACACGTGCGAGGTTTTGTGGGATGCGCATGCGCAGGTTTTGTGGGATGCGCATGCGCAGGTTTTGTGGGATGCGCATGCGCAGGTTTTTTGGGATGCGCATGGCTAGTCGAGCAAAAACACGTGCGAGAGGATGCATCCCGCAGGGTAGTCGAGTAAAAACACGTGCGAGAGGATGCATCCCGCAGGCTAGTCGAGAAAAAACACGTGCGTGGTTTTGTGGGATGCGCATGCGCAGGTTTTGTGGGATGCGCATGCGCAGGTTTTTTGGGATACGCATGGCTAGTCGAGCAAAAACACGTGCGAGAGGATGCATCCCGCAGGCTAGTCGAGTAAAAACACGTGCGAGAGGATGCATCCCGCAGGCTAGTCGAGTAAAAACACGTGCGAGAGGATGCGTCCCGCAGGCTAGTCGAGCAAAAACACGTGCGAGAGGATGCATCCCGCAGGCTAGTCGAGTAAAAACACGTGCGAGAGGATGCATCCCGCATGCTAGTCGAGTAAAAACACGTGCAAGAGGATGCTTCCCGCAGGCTAGTCGAGTAAAAACACGTGCGAGAGGATGCATCCCGCAGGCTAGTCGAGTAAAAACACGTGCGAGAGGATGCGTCCCGCAGGCTAGTCGAGCAAAAACACGTGCGAGAGGATGCATCCCGCAGGCTAGTCGAGCAAAAACACGTGCGAGAGGATGCATCCCGCAGGCTAGTCGAGTAAAAACACGTGCGAGGTTTTGTGGGATGCGCATGCGCAGGTTTTGTGGGATGCGCATGCGCAGGTTTTTTGGGATGCGCATGGCTAGTCGAGCAAAAACACGTGCGAGAGGATGCATCCCGCAGGGTAGTCGAGTAAAAACATGTGCGAGAGGATGCATCCCGCAGGCTAGTCGAGTAAAAACACGTGCGAGAGGATGCATCCCGTAGGCTAGTCGAGTAAAAACACGTGCGAGGTTTTGTGGGATGCGCATGCGCAGGTTTTGTGGGATGCGCATGCGCAGGTTTTGTGCATGGCTAATCGAGCAAAAACACGTGCGAGAGGATGCATCCCGCAGGGTAGTCGAGTAAAAACACGTGCAAGAGGATGCTTCCCGCAGGCTAGTCGAGTAAAAACACGTGCGAGAGGATGCATCCCGCAGGCTAGTCTAGTAAAAACACGTGCGAGAGGATGCATCCCGCAGGCTAGTCGAGTAAAAACACGTGCAAGAGGATGCTTCCCGCAGGCTAGTCGAGTAAAAACACGTGCGAGAGGATGCTTCCCGCAGGCTAGTCGAGTAAAAACACGTGCGAGGGGATGCATCCCGCATGCTAGTCGAGTAAAAACACGTGCAAGAGGATGCTTCCCGCAGGCTAGTCGAGTAAAAACACGTGCGAGAGGATGCATCCCGTAGGCTAGTCGAGTAAAAACACGTGCGAGAGGATGCATCCCGCAGGCTAGTCGAGTAAAAACACGTGCGAGAGGATGCATCCCGCAGGCTAGTCGAGTAAAAACACGTGCGAGAGGATGCATCCCGCAGGCTAGTCGAGTAAAAACACGTGCGAGAGGATGCGTCCCGCAGGCTAGTCGAGCAAAAACACGTGCGAGAGGATGCATCCCGCAGGCTAGTCGAGTAAAAACACGTGCGCGAGGATGCTTCCCGCAGGCTAGTCGAGTAAAAACACGTGCGAGAGGATGCATCCCGCATGCTAGTCGAGTAAAAACACGTGCAAGAGGATGCTTCCCGCAGGCTAGTCGAGTAAAAACACGTGCGAGAGGATGCATCCCGCAGGCTAGTCGAGCAAAAACACGTGCGAGAGGATGCATCCCGCAGGCTAGTCGAGTAAAAACACGTGCGAGGTTTTGTGGGATGCGCATGCGCAGGTTTTGTGGGATGCGCATGCGCAGGTTTTTTGGGATGCGCATGGCTAGTCGAGCAATAACACGTGCGAGAGGATGCATCCCGCAGGGTAGTCGAGTAGAAACATGTGCGAGAGGATGCATCCCGCAGGCTAGTCGAGTAAAAACACGTGCGAGAGGATGCATCCCGTAGGCTAGTCGAGTAAAAACACGTGCGAGGTTTTGTGGGATGCGCATGCGCAGGTTTTGTGGGATGCGCATGCGCAGGTTTTGTGCATGGCTAATCGAGCAAAAACACGTGCGAGAGGTAGCATCCCGCAGGGTAGTCGAGTAAAAACACGTGCAAGAGGATGCTTCCCGCAGGCTAGTCGAGTAAAAACACGTGCGAGAGGATGCATCCCGCAGGCTAGTCGAGTAAAAACACGTGTGAGAGGATGCATCCCGCAGGCTAGTCGAGTAAAAACACGTGCAAGATGATGCTTCCCGCAGGCTAGTCGAGTAAAAACACGTGCGAGAGGATGCTTCCCGCAGGCTAGTCGAGTAAAAACACGTGCGAGGGGATGCATCCCGCATGCTAGTCGAGTAAAAACACGTGCAAGAGGATGCTTCCCGCAGGCTAGTCGAGTAAAAACACGTGCGAGAGGATGCATCCCGTAGGCTAGTCGAGTAAAAACACGTGCGAGAGGATGCGTCCCGCAGGTTAGTCGAGCAAAAACACGTGCGAGAGGATGCATCCCGCAGGCTAGTCGAGCAAAAACACGTGCGAGAGGATGCATCCCGCAGGCTAGTCTAGTAAAAACACGTGCGAGGTTTTGTGGGATGCGCATGCGCAGGTTTTTTGGGATGTGCATGGCTAGTCGAGCAAAAACACGTGCGAGAGGATGCATCCCGCAGGGTAGTCGAGTAAAAACACGTGCGAGAGGATGCATCCCGCAGGCTAGTCGAGTAAAAACACGTGCGAGAGGATGCATCCCGCAGGCTAGTCGAGTAAAAACACGTGCGAGAGGATGCATCCCGCAGGCTAGTCGAGTAAAAACACGTGCGAGAGGATGCATCCCGCAGGCTAGTCGAGTAAAAACACGTGCGAGAGGATGCGTCCCGCAGGCTAGTCGAGCAAAAACACGTGCGAGAGGATGCATCCCGCAGGCTAGTCGAGCAAAAACACGTGCGAGAGGATGCATCCCGCAGGCTAGTCGAGTAAGAACACGTGCGAGAGGATGGGTCCCGCAGGCTAGTCGAGCAAAAACACGCGCGAGAGCATGCATCCCGCAGGCTAGTCGAGCAAAAACACGTGCGAGAGGATGCATCCCGCAGGCTAGTCGAGCAAAAACACGTGCGAGAGGATGCATCCCGCAGGCTAGTCGAGTAAAAACACGTGCGAGAGGATGCATCCCGCAGGCTAGTCGAGTAAAAACACGTGCGAGGTTTTGTGGGATGCGCATGCGCAGGTTTTGTGGGATGCGCATGCCCAGGTTCTTTTGGATGCGCATGGCTAGTCGAGTAAAAACACGTGCGCGAGGATGCATCCCGCAGGCTAGTCGAGTAAAAACACGTGCGAGAGGATGCATCCCGCAGGCTAGTCGAGTAAAAACACGTGCGAGAGGATGCATCCCGCAGGCTAGTCGAGTAAAAACACGTGCGAGGTTTTGTGGGATGCGCATGCGCAGGTTTTGTGGGATGCGCATGCGCAGGTTTTGTGGGATGCGCATGCGCAGGTTTTGTGGGATGCGCATGCGCAGGTTTTGTGGGATGCGCATGCGCAGGTTTTTTGGGATGCGCATGGCTAGTCGAGCAAAAACACGTGCGAGAGGATGCATCCCGCAGGCTAGTCGAGCAAAAACACGTGCGAGAGGATGCATCCCGCAGGCTAGTCGAGCAAAAACACGTGCGAGAGGATGCATCCCGCAGGCTAGTCGAGTAAAAACACGTGCGAGAGGATGCATCCTGCAGGCTAGTCGAGTAAAAACACGTGCGAGAGGATGCATCCCGTTGGCTAGTCGAGTAAAAACACGTGCAAGAGGATGCTTCCCGCAGGCTAGTCGAGTAAAAACACGTGCGAGAGGATGCATCCCGCAGGCTAGTCGAGTAAAAACACGTGCGAGAGGATGCTTCCCGCAGGCTAGTCGAGTAAAAACACGTGCGAGAGGATGCATCCCGCATGCTAGTCGAGTAAAAACACGTGCAAGAGGATGCTTCCCGCAGGCTAGTCGAGTAAAAACACGTGCGAGAGGATGCATCCCGCAGGCTAGTCGAGTAAAAACACGTGCGAGAGGATGCGTCCCGCAGGCTAGTCGAGCAAAAACACGTGCGAGAGGATGCATCCCGCAGGCTAGTCGAGCAAAAACACGTGCGAGAGGATGCATCCCGCAGGCTAGTCGAGTAAAAACACGTGCGAGAGGATGCATCCCGCAGGCTAGTCGAGTAAAAACACGTGCGAGAGGATGCATCCCGCAGGCTAGTCGAGTAAAAACACGTGCGAGAGGATGTGTCCCGCAGGCTAGTCGAGCAAAAACACGTGCGAGAGGATGCATCCCGCAGGCTAGTCGAGCAAAAACACGTGCGAGAGGATGCATCCCGCAGGCTAGTCGAGTAAAAACACGTGCGAGAGGATGCATCCCGCAGGCTAGTCGAGCAAAAACACGTGCGAGAGGATGCATCCCGCAGGCTAGTCGAGTAAAAACACGTGCGAGAGGATGCATCCCGCAGGATAATCGAGTAAAAACACGTGCGAGAGGATGCATCCCGCAGTCTAGTCGAGTAAGAACACGTGCGAGAGGATGGGTCCCGCAGGCTAGTCGAGCAAAAACACGCGCGAGAGCATGCATCCCGCAGGCTAGTCGAGCAAAAACACGTGCGAGAGGATGCATCCCGCAGGCTAGTCGAGTAAAAACACGTGCGAGAGGATGCATCCCGCAGGCTAGTCGAGTAAAAACACGTGCGAGGTTTTGTGGGATGCGCATGCGCAGGTTTTGTGGGATGCTCATGCCCAGGTTTTTTGGGATGCGCATGGCTAGTCGAGTAAAAACACGTGCGAGAGGATGCATCCCGCAGGCTAGTCGAGTAAAAACACGTGCGAGAGGATGCATCCCGCAGGCTAGTCGAGTAAAAACACGTGCGAGAGGATGCATCCCGCAGGCTAGTCGAGTAAAAACACGTGCAAGAGGATGCTTCCCGCAGGCTAGTCGAGTAAAAACACGTGCGAGAGGATGCATCCCGCAGGCTAGTCGAGTAAAAACACGTGCGAGAGGATGCTTCCCGCAGGCTAGACGAGTAAAAACACGTGCGAGAGGATGCATCCCGCAGGCTAGTCGAGTAAAAACACGTGCGAGAGGATGCGTCCCGCAGGCTAGTCTAGCAAAAACACGTGCGAGAGGATGCATACCGCAGGCTAGTCGAGCAAAAACACGTGCGAGAGGATGCATCCCGCAGGCTAGTCGAGTAAAAACACGTGCGAGAGGATGCATCCCGCAGGCTAGTCGAGTAAAAACACGTGCGAGAGGATGCATCCCGCAGGCTAGTCGAGCAAAAACACGTGCGAGAGGATGCATCCCGCAGGCTAGTCGAGTAAAAACACGTGCGAGAGGATGCATCCCGCAGGCTAGTCGAGTAAAAACACGTGCGAGGTTTTGTGGGATGCGCATGCGCAGGTTTTGTGGGATGCTCATGCCCAGGTTTTTTGGGATGCGCATGGCTAGTCGAGCAAAAACACGTGCGAGAGGATGCATCCCGCAGGCTAGTCGAGTAAAAACACGTGCGAGAGGATGCATCCTGCAGGCTAGTCGAGTAAAAACACGTGCGAGAGGATGCATCCCGCAGGCTAGTCGAGTAAAAACACGTGCAAGAGGATGCTTCCCGCAGGCTAGTCGAGTAAAAACACGTGCGAGAGGATGCATCCCGCAGGCTAGTCGAGTAAAAACACGTGCGAGAGGATGCTTCCCGCAGGCTAGTCGAGTAAAAACACGTGCGAGAGGATGCATCCCGCATGCTAGTCGAGTAAAAACACGTGCAAGAGGATGCTTCCCGCAGGCTAGTCGAGTAAAAACACGTGCGAGAGGATGCATCCCGCAGGCTAGTCGAGTAAAAACACGTGCGAGAGGATGCGTCCCGCAGGCTAGTCGAGCAAAAACACGTGCGAGAGGATGCATCCCGCAGGCTAGTCGAGCAAAAACACGTGCGAGAGGATGCATCCCGCAGGCTAGTCGAGTAAAAACACGTGCGAGAGGATGCATCCCGCAGGCTAGTCGAGTAAAAACACGTGCGAGAGGATGCATCCCGCAGGCTAGTCGAGTAAAAACACGTGCGAGGTTTTGTGGGATGCGCATGCGCAGGTTTTGTGGGATGCGCATGCGCAGGTTTTGTGGGATGCGCATGCGCAGGTTTTTTGGGATGCGCATGGCTAGTCGAGCAAAAACACGTGCGAGAGGATGCATCCCGCAGGGTAGTCGAGTAAAAACACGTGCGAGAGGATGCATCCCGCAGGCTAGTCGAGAAAAAACACGTGCGTGGTTTTGTGGGATGCGCATGCGCAGGTTTTGTGGGATGCGCATGCGCAGGTTTTTTGGGATACGCATGGCTAGTCGAGCAAAAACACGTGCGAGAGGATGCATCCCGCAGGCTAGTCGAGTAAAAACACGTGCGAGAGGATGCATCCCGCAGGCTAGTCGAGTAAAAACACGTGCGAGAGGATGCGTCCCGCAGGCTAGTCGAGCAAAAACACGTGCGAGAGGATGCATCCTGCAGGCTAGTCGAGTAAAAACACGTGCGAGAGGATGCTTCCCGCAGGCTAGTCGAGTAAAAACACGTGCGAGAGGATGCATCCCGCATGCTAGTCGAGTAAAAACACGTGCAAGAGGATGCTTCCCGCAGGCTAGTCGAGTAAAAACACGTGCGAGAGGATGCATCCCGCAGGCTAGTCGAGTAAAAACACGTGCGAGAGGATGCGTCCCGCAGGCTAGTCGAGCAAAAACACGTGCGAGAGGATGCATCCCGCAGGCTAGTCGAGCAAAAACACGTGCGAGAGGATGCATCCCGCAGGCTAGTCGAGTAAAAACACGTGCGAGGTTTTGTGGGATGCGCATGCGCAGGTTTTGTGGGATGCGCATGCGCAGGTTTTTTGGGATGCGCATGGCTAGTCGAGCAAAAACACGTGCGAGAGGATGCATCCCGCAGGGTAGTCGAGTAAAAACATGTGCGAGAGGATGCATCCCGCAGGCTAGTCGAGTAAAAACACGTGCGAGAGGATGCATCCCGTAGGCTAGTCGAGTAAAAACACGTGCGAGGTTTTGTGGGATGCGCATGCGCAGGTTTTGTGGGATGCGCATGCGCAGGTTTTGTGGGATGCGCATGCGCAGGTTTTGTGCATGGCTAATCGAGCAAAAACACGTGCGAGAGGATGCATCCCGCAGGGTAGTCGAGTAAAAACACGTGCAAGAGGATGCTTCCCGCAGGCTAGTCGAGTAAAAACACGTGCGAGAGGATGCATCCCGCAGGCTAGTCGAGTAAAAACACGTGCGAGAGGATGCATCCCGCAGGCTAGTCGAGTAAAAACACGTGCAAGAGGATGCTTCCCGCAGGCTAGTCGAGTAAAAACACGTGCGAGAGGATGCTTCCCGCAGGCTAGTCGAGTAAAAACACGTGCGAGGGGATGCATCCCGCATGCTAGTCGAGTAAAAACACGTGCAAGAGGATGCTTCCCGCAGGCTAGTCGAGTAAAAACACGTGCGAGAGGATGCATCCCGTAGGCTAGTCGAGTAAAAACACGTGCGAGAGGATGCGTCCCGCAGGTTAGTCGAGCAAAAACACGTGCGAGAGGATGCATCCCGCAGGCTAGTCGAGCAAAAACACGTGCGAGAGGATGCATCCCGCAGGCTAGTCTAGTAAAAACACGTGCGAGGTTTTGTGGGATGCGCATGCGCAGGTTTTTTGGGATGTGCATGGCTAGTCGAGCAAAAACACGTGCGAGAGGATGCATCCCGCAGGGTAGTCGAGTAAAAACACGTGCGAGAGGATGCATCCCGCAGGCTAGTCGAGTAAAAACACGTGCGAGAGGATGCATCCCGCAGGCTAGTCGAGTAAAAACACGTGCGAGAGGATGCATCCCGCAGGCTAGTCGAGTAAAAACACGTGCGAGAGGATGCATCCCGCAGGCTAGTCGAGTAAAAACACGTGCGAGAGGATGCGTCCCGCAGGCTAGTCGAGCAAAAACACGTGCGAGAGGATGCATCCCGCAGGCTAGTCGAGTAAAAACACGTGCGAGAGGATGCTTCCCGCAGGCTAGTCGAGTAAAAACACGTGCGAGAGGATGCATCCCGCATGCTAGTCGAGTAAAAACACGTGCAAGAGGATGCTTCCCGCAGGCTAGTCGAGTAAAAACACGTGCGAGAGGATGCATCCCGCAGGCTAGTCGAGTAAAAACACGTGCGAGAGGATGCGTCCCGCAGGCTAGTCGAGCAAAAACACGTGCGAGAGGATGCATCCCGCAGGCTAGTCGAGCAAAAACACGTGCGAGAGGATGCATCCCGCAGGCTAGTCGAGTAAAAACACGTGCGAGGTTTTGTGGGATGCGCATGCGCAGGTTTTGTGGGATGCGCATGCGCAGGTTTTTTGGGATGCGCATGGCTAGTCGAGCAATAACACGTGCGAGAGGATGCATCCCGCAGGGTAGTCGAGTAGAAACATGTGCGAGAGGATGCATCCCGCAGGCTAGTCGAGTAAAAACACGTGCGAGAGGATGCATCCCGTAGGCTAGTCGAGTAAAAACACGTGCGAGGTTTTGTGGGATGCGCATGCGCCGGTTTTGTGGGATGCGCATGCGCAGGTTTTGTGCATGGCTAATCGAGCAAAAACACGTGCGAGAGGATGCATCCCGCAGGGTAGTCGAGTAAAAACACGTGCAAGAGGATGCTTCCCGCAGGCTAGTCGAGTAAAAACACGTGCGAGAGGATGCATCCCGCAGGCTAGTCGAGTAAAAACACGTGCGAGAGGATGCATCCCGCAGGCTAGTCGAGTAAAAACACGTGCAAGATGATGCTTCCCGCAGGCTAGTCGAGTAAAAACACGTGCGAGAGGATGCTTCCCGCAGGCTAGTCGAGTAAAAACACGTGCGAGGGGATGCATCCCGCATGCTAGTCGAGTAAAAACACGTGCAAGAGGATGCTTCCCGCAGGCTAGTCGAGTAAAAACACGTGCGAGAGGATGCATCCCGTAGGCTAGTCGAGTAAAAACACGTGCGAGAGGATGCGTCCCGCAGGTTAGTCGAGCAAAAACACTTGCGAGAGGATGCATCCCGCAGGCTAGTCGAGCAAAAACACGTGCGAGAGGATGCATCCCGCAGGCTAGTCTAGTAAAAACACGTGCGAGGTTTTGTGGGATGCGCATGCGCAGGTTTTTTGGGATGTGCATGGCTAGTCGAGCAAAAACACGTGCGAGAGGATGCATCCCGCAGGGTAGTCGAGTAAAAACACGTGCGAGAGGATGCATCCCGCAGGCTAGTCGAGTAAAAACACGTGCGAGAGGATGCATCCCGCAGGCTAGTCGAGTAAAAACACGTGCGAGAGGATGCATCCCGCAGGCTAGTCGAGTAAAAACACGTGCGAGAGGATGCATCCCGCAGGCTAGTCGAGTAAAAACACGTGCGAGAGGATGCGTCCCGCAGGCTAGTCGAGCAAAAACACGTGCGAGAGGATGCATCCCGCAGGCTAGTCGAGCAAAAACACGTGCGAGAGGATGCATCCCGCAGGCTAGTCGAGTAAGAACACGTGCGAGAGGATGGGTCCCGCAGGCTAGTCGAGCAAAAACACGCGCGAGAGCATGCATCCCGCAGGCTAGTCGAGCAAAAACACGTGCGAGAGGATGCATCCCGCAGGCTAGTCGAGCAAAAACACGTGCGAGAGGATGCATCCCGCAGGCTAGTCGAGTAAAAACACGTGCGAGAGGATGCGTCCCGCAGGCTAGTCGAGCAAAAACACGTGCGAGAGGATGCATCCCGCAGGCTAGTCGAGCAAAAACACGTGCGAGAGGATGCATCCCGCAGGCTAGTCGAGTAAAAACACGTGCGAGGTTTTGTGGGATGCGCATGCGCAGGTTTTGTGGGATGCGCATGCGCAGGTTTTTTGGGATGCGCATGGCTAGTCGAGCAAAAACACGTGCGAGAGGATGCATCCCGCAGGGTAGTCGAGTAAAAACATGTGCGAGAGGATGCATCCCGCAGGCTAGTCGAGTAAAAACACGTGCGAGAGGATGCATCCCGTAGGCTAGTCGAGTAAAAACACGTGCGAGGTTTTGTGGGATGCGCATGCGCAGGTTTTGTGGGATGCGCATGCGCAGGTTTTGTGGGATGCGCATGCGCAGGTTTTGTGCATGGCTAATCGAGCAAAAACACGTGCGAGAGGATGCATCCCGCAGGGTAGTCGAGTAAAAACACGTGCAAGAGGATGCTTCCCGCAGGCTAGTCGAGTAAAAACACGTGCGAGAGGATGCATCCCGCAGGCTAGTCGAGTAAAAACACGTGCGAGAGGATGCATCCCGCAGGCTAGTCGAGTAAAAACACGTGCAAGAGGATGCTTCCCGCAGGCTAGTCGAGTAAAAACACGTGCGAGAGGATGCTTCCCGCAGGCTAGTCGAGTAAAAACACGTGCGAGGGGATGCATCCCGCATGCTAGTCGAGTAAAAACACGTGCAAGAGGATGCTTCCCGCAGGCTAGTCGAGTAAAAACACGTGCGAGAGGATGCATCCCGTAGGCTAGTCGAGTAAAAACACGTGCGAGAGGATGCGTCCCGCAGGTTAGTCGAGCAAAAACACGTGCGAGAGGATGCATCCCGCAGGCTAGTCGAGCAAAAACACGTGCGAGAGGATGCATCCCGCAGGCTAGTCTAGTAAAAACACGTGCGAGGTTTTGTGGGATGCGCATGCGCAGGTTTTTTGGGATGTGCATGGCTAGTCGAGCAAAAACACGTGCGAGAGGATGCATCCCGCAGGGTAGTCGAGTAAAAACACGTGCGAGAGGATGCATCCCGCAGGCTAGTCGAGTAAAAACACGTGCGAGAGGATGCGTCCCGCAGGCTAGTCGAGCAAAAACACGTGCGAGAGGATGCATCCCGCAGGCTAGTCGAGTAAAAACACGTGCGAGAGGATGCTTCCCGCAGGCTAGTCGAGTAAAAACACGTGCGAGAGGATGCATCCCGCATGCTAGTCGAGTAAAAACACGTGCGAGAGGATGCATCCCGCAGGCTAGTCGAGTAAAAACACGTGCGAGAGGATGCATCCCGCAGGCTAGTCGAGTAAAAACACGTGCGAGAGGATGCATCCCGCAGGCTAGTCGAGTAAAAACACGTGCGAGAGGATGCGTCCCGCAGGCTAGTCGAGCAAAAACACGTGCGAGAGGATGCATCCCGCAGGCTAGTCGAGTAAAAACACGTGCGAGAGGATGCTTCCCGCAGGCTAGTCGAGTAAAAACACGTGCGAGAGGATGCATCCCGCATGCTAGTCGAGTAAAAACACGTGCAAGAGGATGCTTCCCGCAGGCTAGTCGAGTAAAAACACGTGCGAGAGGATGCATCCCGCAGGCTAGTCGAGTAAAAACACGTGCGAGAGGATGCGTCCCGCAGGCTAGTCGAGCAAAAACACGTGCGAGAGGATGCATCCCGCAGGCTAGTCGAGCAAAAACACGTGCGAGAGGATGCATCCCGCAGGCTAGTCGAGTAAAAACACGTGCGAGGTTTTGTGGGATGCGCATGCGCAGGTTTTGTGGGATGCGCATGCGCAGGTTTTTTGGGATGCGCATGGCTAGTCGAGCAATAACACGTGCGAGAGGATGCATCCCGCAGGGTAGTCGAGTAGAAACATGTGCGAGAGGATGCATCCCGCAGGCTAGTCGAGTAAAAACACGTGCGAGAGGATGCATCCCGTAGGCTAGTCGAGTAAAAACACGTGCGAGGTTTTGTGGGATGCGCATGCGCAGGTTTTGTGGGATGCGCATGCGCAGGTTTTGTGCATGGCTAATCGAGCAAAAACACGTGCGAGAGGATGCATCCCGCAGGGTAGTCGAGTAAAAACACGTGCAAGAGGATGCTTCCCGCAGGCTAGTCGAGTAAAAACACGTGCGAGAGGATGCATCCCGCAGGCTAGTCGAGTAAAAACACGTGCGAGAGGATGCATCCCGCAGGCTAGTCGAGTAAAAACACGTGCAAGATGATGCTTCCCGCAGGCTAGTCGAGTAAAAACACGTGCGAGAGGATGCTTCCCGCAGGCTAGTCGAGTAAAAACACGTGCGAGGGGATGCATCCCGCATGCTAGTCGAGTAAAAACACGTGCAAGAGGATGCTTCCCGCAGGCTAGTCGAGTAAAAACACGTGCGAGAGGATGCATCCCGTAGGCTAGTCGAGTAAAAACACGTGCGAGAGGATGCGTCCCGCAGGTTAGTCGAGCAAAAACACTTGCGAGAGGATGCATCCCGCAGGCTAGTCGAGCAAAAACACGTGCGAGAGGATGCATCCCGCAGGCTAGTCTAGTAAAAACACGTGCGAGGTTTTGTGGGATGCGCATGCGCAGGTTTTTTGGGATGTGCATGGCTAGTCGAGCAAAAACACGTGCGAGAGGATGCATCCCGCAGGGTAGTCGAGTAAAAACACGTGCGAGAGGATGCATCCCGCAGGCTAGTCGAGTAAAAACACGTGCGAGAGGATGCATCCCGCAGGCTAGTCGAGTAAAAACACGTGCGAGAGGATGCATCCCGCAGGCTAGTCGAGTAAAAACACGTGCGAGAGGATGCATCCCGCAGGCTAGTCGAGTAAAAACACGTGCGAGAGGATGCGTCCCGCAGGCTAGTCGAGCAAAAACACGTGCGAGAGGATGCATCCCGCAGGCTAGTCGAGCAAAAACACGTGCGAGAGGATGCATCCCGCAGGCTAGTCGAGTAAGAACACGTGCGAGAGGATGGGTCCCGCAGGCTAGTCGAGCAAAAACACGCGCGAGAGCATGCATCCCGCAGGCTAGTCGAGCAAAAACACGTGCGAGAGGATGCATCCCGCAGGCTAGTCGAGCAAAAACACGTGCGAGAGGATGCATCCCGCAGGCTAGTCGAGTAAAAACACGTGCGAGAGGATGCATCCCGCAGGCTAGTCGAGTAAAAACACGTGCGAGGTTTTGTGGGATGCGCATGCGCAGGTTTTGTGGGATGCGCATGCCCAGGTTCTTTTGGATGCGCATGGCTAGTCGAGTAAAAACACGTGCGCGAGGATGCATCCCGCATGGCTAGTCGAGTAAAAACACGTGCGCGAGGATGCATCCCGCAGGCTAGTCGAGTAAAAACACGTGCGAGAGGATGCATCCCGCAGGCTAGTCGAGTAAAAACACGTGCGAGAGGATGCATCCCGCAGGCTAGTCGAGTAAAAACACGTGCGAGGTTTTGTGGGATGCGCATGCGCAGGTTTTGTGGGATGCGCATGCGCAGGTTTTGTGGGATGCGCATGCGCAGGTTTTGTGGGATGCGCATGCGCAGGTTTTTTGGGATGCGCATGGCTAGTCGAGCAAAAACACGTGCGAGAGGATGCATCCCGCAGGCTAGTCGAGCAAAAACACGTGCGAGAGGATGCATCCCGCAGGCTAGTCGAGCAAAAACACGTGCGAGAGGATGCATCCCGCAGGCTAGTCGAGTAAAAACACGTGCGAGAGGATGCATCCTGCAGGCTAGTCGAGTAAAAACACGTGCGAGAGGATGCATCCCGCAGGCTAGTCGAGTAAAAACACGTGCAAGAGGATGCTTCCCGCAGGCTAGTCGAGTAAAAACACGTGCGAGAGGATGCATCCCGCAGGCTAGTCGAGTAAAAACACGTGCGAGAGGATGCTTCCCGCAGGCTAGTCGAGTAAAAACACGTGCGAGAGGATGCATCCCGCATGCTAGTCGAGTAAAAACACGTGCAAGAGGATGCTTCCCGCAGGCTAGTCGAGTAAAAACACGTGCGAGAGGATGCATCCCCGCAGGCTAGTCGAGTAAAAAACACGTGCGAGAGGATGCGTCCCGCAGGCTAGTCGAGCAAAAAACACGTGCGAGAGGATGCATCCCGCAGGCTAGTCGAGCAAAAACACGTGCGAGAGGATGCATCCCGCAGGCTAGTCGAGTAAAAACACGTGCGAGAGGATGCATCCCGCAGGCTAGTCGAGTAAAAACACGTGCGAGAGGATGCATCCCGCAGGCTAGTCGACGTAAAAACACGTGCGAGAGGATGTGTCCCGCAGGCTAGTCGAGCAAAAAACACGTGCGAGAGGATGCATCCCGCAGGCTAGTCGAGCAAAAAACACGTGCGAGAGGATGCATCCCGCAGGCTAGTCGAGTAAAAACACGTGCGAGAGGATGCATCCCGCAGGCTAGTCGAGGCAAAAACACGTGCGAGAGGATGCATCCCGCAGGCTAGTCGAGTAAAAAACACGTGCGAGAGGATGCATCCCGCAGGATAATCGAGTAAAAACACGTGCGAGAGGGATGCATCCCGCAGTCTAGTCGAGTAAGAACACGTGCGAGAGGATGGGTCCCGCAGGCTAGTCGAGCAAAAACACGCGCGAGAGCATGCATCCCGCAGGCTAGTCGAGCAAAAACACGTGCGAGAGGATGCATCCCGCAGGCTAGTCGAGTAAAAACACGTGCGAGAGGATGCATCCCGCAGGCTAGTCCGAGTAAAAACACGTGCGAGGTTTTGTGGGATGCGCATGCGCAGGTTTTGTGGGATGCTCATGCCCAGGTTTTTTGGGATGCGCATGGCTAGTCGAGTAAAAACACGTGCGAGAGGATGCATCCCGCAGGCTAGTCGAGTAAAAACACGTGCGAGAGGATGCATCCCGCAGGCTAGTCGAGTAAAAACACGTGCGAGAGGATGCATCCCGCAGGCTAGTCGAGTAAAAACACGTGCAAGAGGATGCTTCCCGCAGGCTAGTCGAGTAAAAACACGTGCGAGAGGATGCATCCCGCAGGCTAGTCGAGTAAAAACACGTGCGAGAGGATGCTTCCCGCAGGCTAGACGAGTAAAAACACGTGCGAGAGGATGCATCCCGCAGGCTAGTCGAGTAAAAACACGTGCGAGAGGATGCGTCCCGCAGGCTAGTCTAGCAAAAACACGTGCGAGAGGATGCATACCGCAGGCTAGTCGAGCAAAAACCACGTGCGAGAGGATGCATCCCGCAGGCTAGTCGAGTAAAAACACGTGCGAGAGGATGCATCCCGCAGGCTAGTCGAGTAAAAACACGTGCGAGAGGATGCATCCCGCAGGCTAGTCGAGCAAAAACACGTGCGAGAGGATGCATCCCGCAGGCTAGTCGAGTAAAAACACGTGCGAGAGGATGCATCCCGCAGGCTAGTCGAGTAAAAACACGTGCGAGGTTTTGTGGGGATGCGCATGCGCAGGTTTTGTGGGATGCTCATGCCCAGGTTTTTTGGGATGCGCATGGCTAGTCGAGCAAAAACACGTGCGAGAGGATGCATCCCGCAGGCTAGTCGAGTAAAAACACGTGCGAGAGGATGCATCCTGCAGGCTAGTCGAGTAAAAACACGTGCGAGAGGATGCATCCCGCAGGCTAGTCGAGTAAAAACACGTGCAAGAGGATGCTTCCCGCAGGCTAGTCGAGTAAAAACACGTGCGAGAGGA